>NC_079148.1:71143096-71166022 GCF_945859685.1 Eupeodes corollae
AAAAAATGATTTCATCTCTAAAACAATTTTGTGCAACGAAAAATAACGTTTTTAACATCTGGTAAAATTTCGAGAAAAATCAAATTGATAGTTTTTTTTTTAAAAAAATTGAATTGCGATTCAAATATCTTTAAAAAAAAACTCGAGATTATGACTTCAAATTTATTTTATCTTTTAAGAAATTTTGTTTTCAACATTCGGTAAAATTTTGAGACAAATCGGTCTAACAGTTTTTTTCTTACAAAAAATAAAAACTTAAAAGAAAATCTAACAAAAATTGGTAAACATTGATTTTAAACTCAAATATCTTTCAAATATTTTAGATTATGGCTTCTTACTGATTTTAACTTATAAGAAATACTGTTTTCAATATTCAGACAAATTTTGAGAAAAATCGAATTACTAGTGTTTTTACAAAAAATAAAAAAAAAAAATAATAAAACTTGGCAAAATTTTACTTACGACTCAAAAAGTTTTTCAAAATTAAAAAGATTGGCCGAAAACTCTTTTTATTTCACAGGAAATATTGTTTTCGATTTTCAGTAGTTGTACGCAAATTTGGTAAAAATTGATGTTCGGTTCTTGATATTTTTGAAATCAATTTCGTTCATCCAATTTGTAAAAATTTAAGAAATGGTACTAAAATTATTAAAAATTTGTTTTCGACTAAAAATCTATTAAACAAAACTAGATTTTCAAACTCAACTATTTCTATCTATCTACAACAAACGAACACATCCTTTCTTACAGCTACAATAGAATTCAAACATCAACAAAAGTTGAAATCCATAAGGAAGTTCAAGCCATTTAATGGCTTAACTAATTCCAGTATTTTAAATGTCACTCAAATTTTCTTCGATCTCATACTTAAATTATCTCTTTCGTACTTACTATTAATATCATTAAAAGTATCTATACCAAAAACAACAATATATTGCTCCATAAAATTTAATTTACCCTTTCCATTAATTTGTTCAGATTATTGTCAAAGAAAACTTTTTTGATTACCCAAACAAAATATAATAATCAAAGAGAAATCCTTATTTTTTTCTACTGGCGACTGATACAAACAACAACAACAACCAAAATAACACTAAATAAATAGCTCTATATATTTTTTTTAAATTAATTCATTCAACATTACAGAATATCCACAAACCAACAACATAACTGACTATATACAAATTTAAGGGAAAACAAGTAAATATATAAACATTAAAACCATCACAACCTTTTGGGGATGATCTCACATAAAATGATTCAATAAAATCTCTCCCCCTTCGTCATGTTTGAGTGGTGTGTATGTAATGTACCTAATCTAAGCCCATAGTTAAATCACAACACAACATCCTCTGTTTTCAAAGATTATCAAAAAAAATATGTTTGTTTATGTATTTTTTTAATTTTTTTTTAAACAATGTTAACGCGCACCGCGCCGTGCAGCCTAAAAATAAACACATTATACACAATACACATATGTATGTAGGTTTATATAAAACAAACAAACAAAATGGTGAGAATAACTTATTTGCTTGCTAAATAACAAACACACTAAAAACAGGACGATAGGGAACCGTCTCTCCATCAGCAGGAAGCAGGGTTATATGGGTTCCAAAAAAAAGGACCCTACTCAATCCAACGCCATACCACCCAAATGCGGCTTAGAGAAATACACCGAACACCCAGAGAGTGAATATTGAACAAACTGAAAGAGAAAACTAAATTCAAAAATGCAAATGAACAAAGCCCCTGGGCAAAAGGACGACGACGCACACATATTTTGGCGACGCCACCGCGCGCGCCGTATCAACGAGGACCTCCACACAAGCCACCAGCAACCAGCTATCACACGATACCAAAAATAATACCATTCTCTGAAAACCACCTACATACGGACAAAAATATGTATAATGTATATATCCTGATAGCAAAGATCCTTTCTTACCGCGCGAGCTTTGTCAACTTTCAAAAATGTAACCATAATGATTATGGTCAAATAAATTTATTCCGTTTAGCAGGGTGTGGCTGCGAGATGATGTTTTATGATGGGATAGGCGAGGCAGAGGACGTTTCGATGCTCATGTTTGTAAGCCTTTAAGGATCCTTCTATACGAACACGAAGACGACAGGTCTTCCTCCAACCAGAACAGAAAAATATAACCATTGGGAGGTGGGCGCAGCCGGGCGGCCGGCCGATGGAACCATTAACGAAGCTGGTTTGTAATCTAAGATGGAACGAGACAGATAACTCGTGTTATTTTAGCAGGGATACTTTCTCCTTCTTCTCTCCGTACGAGGACGAAGTACGAGGACAATACAACCCTCGGGAGATTAACTAGGTGATGCGCCAAGGACCAACAACAACCACACGAAAAGTTACATTAAAGCGAAACAGATTGTTGTTTATTAAACAAAGTTTTAATCTACCCTGAATTGTTTAAGTTTTGCCCAAAATGTAAGTCTTGAGATCATAAAAAGAGTTTTAGAGTTTTCCGTCAGTCTTTTTCTTTTGGTTTGCCGCAATATTTTGGTCCTAAATGAGCAATTAACTAATATATAAATACATAAACCTGGAAAGTAAGCTTGAGTACACGTTTTATCTTTGCAAGTTCCGCAACGAAACAAATAAAATTATACATAATTTAAATGCAAATCATGTTTCTATTTGACAACGCCAAGTAATTATGTAAAGTCATAATATAAAATGATTGATGTTCGTTCTTCTTCTTATGATTTTTATTTTGTTTCATGAATTATTCCTCAAGAGTTTATTAACTAGCATATCCAATCAAGGATCAGAAGCAGAATGAGTACGCGTATCTATGTACTCGTATGTTTGTCGAGGATGCATGGCATTCTTTTCAGAATATCTTATATGAAACATGAAAATTCAATTTTGATTTTTGATTGACACTTTATGAATAATCAACAAACGTCCCTGATTGCATTAAATTCCCAGTGTGATTTCACGCATAACAAACAAAAAATAACCACCTACTCTCATACTCGCGTCATTCGCCATCGCCTTCGTCCTCGTCGTGCGTCGGTCGTCCTGATGTTACTGATATAAAATATAAATATATCTTTTTTGTTTTCTTTTGACAACAACAGAAAAAATAAGAAAATAAAGTAAAACATCCCTTGTCATTATTCTTATAGTATATGTGCCTGCTCGTCCTTTGAGAAGAGGCACAAGAGGAACATAAATTAGACGGAAGAGTGTTGTTAAAATGTTGTCTTCCCTCACTCACGCTATGAAATTGTCATTAACTTCCACATTCTATAGTATACATTCGGTTTTTTATCGCATTTCTTTCTTGCAGGACTTATTCTTCATCCCTTTCAAGAATGTAAGGCGGATATGGTCGGGAAAATTGGGAGATAGGTACCAAACCATCACGCCCAAGTATAATAAAACCAAGGTGATGTTGTGTCTTTCCCCAAAAGAAAAGTGTGTAGGCAGATGTTGAAATGAGAAAAACTGATAATGATTATACCGATGAGTGAAGAATTTAAAAGTAGATGTCTTCTTTTTGGAGGGTTGTTTTTCTTCTTGGTTTTTTTAGGTGGATTGTATGTATTTTTGGTGAGTGGGTGGCATGGCGTATACATAATTTTTTTGTTCTTTTTTTATTGTGAATGAGAACTTAGCATCAATCTTTTGATTTTAAGGAAGCGCAGGTTTTGAGAAAATACCCTAATTGGATTTTGCTTTTATGTCAATGGTGATAATTTGTAAAAGATTTGTTGTAACACCTTTGAGTTTTGCCAGTAATAACTTTATTAGTTATGCAGAGCTTTGAAAGAGGGAAGAGATAATTTGTTTGGAAGCTCTTTCGGTCTTTTATACTTTCCATAAGAAGTTATTCTAATCGTTCTAATTTATAACAAGAAGTTTATAGAATGTATAGTTCGATGATTGTAAAAAAATATGTAAACTTTGTTTTTCGTATCTAAGCTTTTTCATCTACAAACACTTTTTTTACCTATACACGTTAATTTAGAATATAAACATAAATGTACTACTAAAAAAACGGATTAACTTAATAACCTGGCTAAAACAACTTACTATTTTTAAGAACTGTATAGAGAATTTTGGATTAATGCTCGAGAACTGGGTGATCGTAATAAAATTATGGCGAAGCTCAGGGCTGAGACACTTGCTTCTCGTTTGAAAACTCTTTTGTCTGTTAATGAGAATAACCATACTTTCTCTTATGCACTACTTAACTGAATTGTCAGTGAATTGGATAGCCCAATTTCTTGGACTGGACTGGAAACAAGTTTGAATAAAATGCGAAATAATAAAGCTCTATGCATTGATGTCAATTCTTAAGAGTTTTTCAAACATATTTTACCATTCAAAAATTATCTGCTCGTTTACTTCCATAAGCTATACAATGACTCTTACGTGCCAAACAACTTTAACAAAGTAGTTATTTTTGCCTCTTTCTATTAAGAAAGGTGCTTCAAATCTTCCTGACATCTACAGAGGGATTTCTATTCATAGTACATTACCAAGGATTCCTACTTTAATTTTGTAAAGTGAATTGAGAACAATTATTTTCTTTGCAAGTTCAAGATGGATTTCAGTCCGGATTCTTAACTATGGAAGTGTATTGAGTTAAAGAAGAAAGTATACGCTTGTTTTGTAGACTTTGAAGCAGCTTTTGACAAGGTTTACAGACAGACTATAGTATATAAGCTTAAATCACAAGGAATGTCTCGGAAAAACTTGCTAATATTTTTAAAATTTCTAAAGTCATCTATAGTACCTCGGTTTGGGATGGTTTAAACTTTTCAGACTGGTTTGAAATGACAGTTGGTGTTTCCCAGGGCTGCCTCTTAAGACCAATAATGTTCGCTTTGTTTATTTAAATTATTCGTGATGTACTTCCAGGAAGAATAATCTACGCTGATATCTTAAATAAAATGTTGGCTGTATGTAGATGAATTAGTTCACTAGCTGAAAAATCCGTTCACTTTGCAGCTACAAATCAATAAAGTAATTTTCTGTTGCGATACATGAACTTAAATAATGATGTTTGAATCACAATAAAGGAGAAGACTTCCCGAAGAGAATTGGTGGCTGAACAATGTCAGTATTGAAGAAATGCAAGAGTTAAAATATCTTAGGAATTTTAGGAACGCATAATTTGAATTTTTTTAAGGAAAGATACCTATAAGTTTGATGTGAGCGATGTTTTTTTGTAAATCCGAAAATTGCTCTATTGTACAAATACCGAGTGTTAATTTTCGCAAGTACTGTCTCTTGGGAGGAATTGACAAATCCTGCAAGAGTAATTCTTGTCATGAAAAAGTGCTTTCTCAAACTAACCGTTCGGATTTGGCCTAAAATTGTAGATCCCTTCCATTCCTGACAACAGTACTCGCAAACAGGAATGGTTGACAGTTTTAAGTCACTAGGCCCTGGTTCAAAACAGACTCTGCCACCCAATTTATTTATTTATTTTGTATATACAAAATACTGTGTGATCAAAATATTGCATCTCAAAATTCTGTATTTCAAAATTCTGTATATCAAAATTCTGTGTATCAAAATTCTCTATTCTAAAATATTGTTCATAAAAAAGTGCGCACTTTTTTTCATTATCAAAACGATTTTTATTTTTCAGTTCATTAACAGCATTTTGAAATACAGAATTTTTACATCATAAGCATGATGTTCGTATATACTTCCCTGGGACAATAACATATGTACCTATGATAATTCATAAGTCTTTCAAATAATAAAAACAACCATAAAATAAATGGTATCTTCTTTTATCTGTCTCATTTTCTTGTTCTTAGCTATTGGGTTCTCTCTCATATTTTTAAATTTATTGTTTCTATCATTATCAAAAATGTAATAAACAATTCCAACAAACCAATTGATATGTCAAACCTTCCAGTATTATACAGTAATTTGAAATACAATGTTTTGACAATACAGCATTTGAAGACACAGCATTTTGAAGTAGGTACAGAATATTATACAAGCAGTATTATGACCATACAGTTTTTAAAATGTAGCGTTTCGACCCGATCCTCATTGTGTTTTGAGTTCCAGATTTGTGTTAACTAACATCTCGAGGAGTTTGAAACACTTCAAAGGCATTTCATTAAACTCTTATTAAAGTTACCAAACTCAAAACAGATGTATGCTATTTACGTGAAGTCTGGCAAGACGATTATATATACTTACACCTAAAATTTAATAACGACTACATAATAAGAGTTATGAAATAAAAGAACTCTTCACAAATCGTTTATTGTAAGTCTACTTCAATCTAATGCCTCTCCTTTAAAGGAAAGGAATCAGCTAGCTATCTTCCATAATACTAATCTAAACTTAATGGGGCTAGTCTAATGTAAATAAATGTAATCTTATGTTTTTCCAATGGAACTGATAAAATTGTTGGATGAAATTTCAAACAGCATCTTTCCAGAGCAAAAACATCCAAAAATACCTATAGGTAAATCTACCAGTATATTCCATCAGAAACAGCGGACGAATTCTCAACATGGAATCAACGGTGGCGTCTACAGTTCCAGTGAGGTTGAACTACTTAGTGAACACCTCATAAGGCTTCTTCGACATATTTGGAGCCCTGGCCTGTAAGAAGCGGTTTATCCAGCTCCCAGTCCTTGGTATTATACTAAGGATTTGGCTTTCCAGGTTGGGGGTTGTGCAGTCGGGATGACTTCCTGGCCACGTAAACAATACCTTTAGTTGCGAAGCACCAACAAGCCTCGGATACGGACGGATTCACTGTTGAAAACCCACGCAAACGAAATAAGGACATCGAACTTCGGATATGTACGTGGAATGTTAGATCCCTTAACAGACCACGTGCAGCCGAACACTTAGAGGAAGCCCTAAACTGCTACAAGGCAGATATTACCGCCATTCAAGAAGTGCGATGGGATGGACCGGGCAAACGCAAACTAAAAGACTGCGATATATACTACGGCGACTGCTACCGAGAACAAAGACAGCATCTATTTGGGTGTGGATTTGTTGTTGGAATTAGACTCAGGCAAAAAGTCTTGAGTTTCACAAGTGTGCGCGAGCGAATCACGACAATCCGCATCAAGGCTAAATTCACCAACATAAGCCTCATATGCGTGCATGCCCCAATAGAGGAGAAAGATGAAGACAACAAAGACATATTCTTCAAACTCTTGGACAAGACTCATGAGCAATGCCCTGTCTATGACATTAAAAATTGTCTTAGGAGATTTTAATGCCAAGCTAGGAAGAGAAGACATCTTTGGTGGCATAATCGGGAGATACAGCCTGCACGACACCACCTCCGACAACGGATTCAGGCTGGTGGATTTCACTGCGGGGCGAGACGTTCTGGTAGCTAGTACGCAGTTCACACATCTCAATATCCACTAGGCGACATGGAAATCTCCTGATCAATCAACCGTCAACCAGATTGACCACATTGCGATCGATGCACGACACTTCTACAGTATACAGGATATCCGAACATTCCGAGGGGCCAACATTGATTCGGACCACTACTTCGTTGTAGCAAAGGTATGGCTACGGATATCCCGATCCAAGCCAAAACAGGGAAGTACTGTCACAAGATTCGACGTTAGACGGCTGCAATCGAAAGAGACTGCCATGTACTTTTCCGATCAAGTCTCTAATAACCTCTTAAGGATTCCTATGCTGCCTGCATTAAGCATTGAAAGCCGGTGGCAACATTGAACCTAGCTTGAAAGAATGCCGGCAAGCGCACGCAGCAAAACAACAGGCATACAAAACGGCGCTGCAAAGAAGGACCAAAGCTGCTCGCGAGCTCTACGAGCAGAAAAAGCGAGAGTACAACCGGCTTCTAAAATGGAAAAAAGAGCACAAGAAGCGTCTCATCGAGAGCTTAAGAGGGATGTCAAAACAGGAATGAGGTTCGTACATTTTGCCAACAGCCCACTAACCGAAGCCTGTAAAGACGGTAGGGGAAACATCGTAGTAGAACGTCAGTCTTTGTTGAGAATATGGAAAGACCACTTCTCCAAATTATATAGAACCACTCAACCTAGGCAACGTAGATCAACAATTAAGCCTAACCGACCTAGACGAATTGAATATAGCTATATCGAAGCTGAAGTCAAACAAAGCTGGTGGAGCTGACGGCATCACTGCCGAACTATTTTAAGTGGCAGGTGATGACTTAGTAGGGAGCATGCACCAACTCATCTGCAAAATATGGTCAAAAGAAAGCATGCCCGATGAGTGGAATCTCAGCATAGTGTGCCCGATACATAAAAAAGGAGACCCTATAAATTGCGCCAGCTACAGATGCATCAGTCTCCTTAACATTGCATATAAGATCTTCTCCTCCTCGCCTTTAGTCAATAACCTGATAGGTCATTATCAGTGTGGCTTCAGAACAGGAAAGTCTCTTTATCGATTTTAAGGCTGCGTATGACAGCATCCATAGGGAAGAACTCTATAAAGCAATGTCTTGTTTTGCCATCTCTGCCAAACTTATCCAGCCGGAAAAGATCTCACCGATGCATTTGATGTCAAAAAAGCCTTAGACAAGGCGATGCACTGTCATGCGACTTCTTCAACATCGTTCTGGAAAGAATTGTGCAAAAACTCAAACGTCAACACTAGAGGCACAATCTTCCAAAGGTCCATCCAATTACTCGGATCCGCAGATGATATTGGCATAATTCGAAGATCAAAGCGTGATGTCATTGGAGCGTTTTTGAGCATTGCGAAGGAAGCGAAGAAGATGGGTTTAGTGGTGAATGAGTGCAAGACCAAGTATATGCTGTCATCAAAAAAGGACACTGAAGGACGACGTCTTGGACAAAACGTCACCATGGACAGCTATAACTTTGAGGTAGTTAAGGACTTTGCTACCTAGGCACCGCTATAAATACGGACAACGACACCAGCGCTGAAATCAACCGAAGAATAACTTTAGCAAAGCGCTGCTTCTTTGGATAATATATAACGATGAGGATAATATATAACGACGAACTGTACGGGCTGTACAGCGACACTGACCTAGTTAGCAGAATTAAATGCCAACGACTTAGATGGCTAAGTCATGTAGAGCAGATGGACATCAACGCTCCAGCCCGGAAGGTCTGCGAATCCAATCCCGAGGGACGGAGCAGTGGAGGAAGACCGCGACTCAGGTGGCGCACCCAGGTGGGAGAGGACCTCAACCAACTTGGCTTGCGAAACTGGAGTAAGCTAGCTAGGGACCGAGTTGGCTGGAGACGCATGTTGGTTGAGGCCCAGGTCTGGCCCGGACTGTAGCACCACCTTAAGTAAGTAAGTACGGTTGATAGCCTATATAATTACTGCAACCATGCCTTGAATTTCCGAAATGGTTTCTTTAATAATAGTAAACCTACAAAAACATCAAAAAATTGAAAATAAATGGTTTTCGGCTCAAGTATATTTTGACAACAAAGAAAGATATTGGCTTCAAATTTATTATCTCAAACAAAATACTGTTATTAACATTTTGTTAAAGTTTTAGACAAATTGACAGACGGGATCGGAGGTTATTAATGTGGGTCACATTCCGCCTCTTTTTTGTTAATTTAATTAACGTCACGTTACTGTGAATAGGAAATTGATCCACAGACATATTGTTAAATGCATGAATGAGATATTTATGATTTTTGCTTTCAATAAGACATTCAAATTATTGAACATTCAAATCAAGTGCCGCATTGTATATATTAATCTGGAACCTTATTTGCCTCCGAAATATGTTTTTGAGCTATACGAAATTTTGATACACAATTTCAAAATGTATATGAAAGGGTTTACTTGTATGAGGTTTTTGGTATTTATACAGCTGTCATTTTTTAAATGTGGAAAGTTAAAATTCACTGGTAAAACGGCAAACATTTAACTCAACATCGCATGTAAATAAAATATGTGGCCAAAAAAGTGATAAAAAGAATCAAAACCTTGTGCGTCAATGAAGAACAACTAAGAGTAATGCTGTGGTAGTCAAAAGTGTTGACAATAAAACAAGTTTGCCGATTCCTCGTCGATCTTTAGATTAAGGTAATTTTGTCACAAAGATCCATCAAAATCATTTAAATTTTCATAGAAAAATCGAATTGTTTAAAATTCAAAACCATATTCTTAAATTCTGATGAATTTTTATATTCGAAATTATGGATAAAATCAGAATAAGTGATATGAAAATTTTATTAAGTTTATTTTGTTTTTGAAGAAGAAACATTACTTTAATTTCAATGTCCCCTATACTCTGTTGAGATATTCTAACGAGAAAATTTTTCTCAGGTAATCCAATATTATAACCACAAGGACTCAACTCGATAGCTTTATACGCATAGGTACGTTCAAGAGAATAAAAGAAAAGCAAAACAAAAAATTAAGCGGACGCATATTTTCCCGGTCGTTAGCATCTAAAACATGTTCTGCATAAATTTATCCATAATGATGATTATATATTCTTGTCATTATCGCTCACAAATGAGAACAAGGGATTTTCTTGTTAGTCTATCATCATTTTCCATATTTCCGGACTTAAGTAATGTTCCTTGATTCTGATGAGACTAGGTTATCCTGCGAGTGTAGAAAATCAAAGCTTTATGGCAGGTATCAGGGAAATACATCATTGTCATCGCTCTATCTTTATCATATCTATCTCTTGCATTGACTTGATTTGAGATGTAAAAAGCGTTGAGAGATACTTGATTACATTACTAAGACCTGCATAAACTTAACAGGACATCCACACCACACCACATCTCCCCAACCCACGCTGATCACAAATCAGGAGTCAGTACGTTTGGTTTGTTATGGTGCTATCCCTGTTGAGAGTCGTTCTGGTGACGGAGTTCGCTTCACTCGAGCATCGAATGTCTACATAAAGTTCATATATCTTTTGGTTAGGATCTCCTGTTTACTATTATCGGATGTTTGGGGTGATATTTTTATTGATTTCCGGACAATTCTTACTCACTAAATTCTATATCGTCGATTTTAGTGATATAGCAACCCTCATCATAACCAAAGCGTGAAAACCCTTACGTAATGACGTCGGAAACGTGGCATGAGTTCGAGAATTTCACAGTACCCAAAAAAGGATAAAATATTCATACCTCCATCACATATGTATGTAGATATCTCTGTATTCCTACACCTACACTCTGATGTAATGATGATCATCAGAAGCCACCATCACTTTACTATCTGCACCCAGCATGGTCTAGCGCGTCGATTTAGATGAATCTCTGATTCACGGGATATCCTTTAGGATCTCAGCATGTGTAATTATTTATACATTAGTTCCCTCTATCTTTCTCTCTCTTCCTTTATTTGATGGGGGAGCTGTGAGAGATAAAATAATGACAAGTTGATGGTTGATGAAAATTAATTTAATTTTTCACCTCGTTATGGCTCCTTGAATTCCCAAAGTTGTAATGATGTCCTTTTAGACATTGGAGTTAATGGTGCTAACAACTTATTGTACGTTGTATTGAATACTGAGCAAAAAGATTGGGATTGGTGCTGTTTTATGGTTTAAGGTCGTCTTTGCTGTACAAAATTTATATGAAAAATTCACAAACTGGGTCATTGGTTTGTTTTTTGGTCAAAAGTTTGTAATAAGTTTTTTTTTCTGGCAGATTTTATGAGAAAAAGGGAAACTTGAATGTAACTTCGTTGATGTAAGAAATAACAATTGAGGCAAAATATATAGGGATTAAATTAGCAACGATTGTTGATGAAAACTTTTGGTTTGAAATTTGAAAAGTTTTATCACTTTTTTGTGGGCTATGTCCTTCTTCTGAAAGTGATTACCCGAACAGGGAAAGGAGAGCTATACAATTCTTTCATTTATAAAAGTTATTAGCTTTTGGAGACTCGATTTAGTTTTTAAAGGACTTGGTAAGAGTTAGGATTGGCTATTTATTTGTTTAATACTGTAAGAGATTTCAAGTTTCTTAACATAGGGTTTCTTTTTGGTTACATAAATATCGTTTTTTTTTTAATAAGAATCTTTGGATTTCTAATGGATTTATTTTTTCTTTCCACCACTTTTTAACTAATATTGGGCAGTATCTCAGCCTTAACTTGACGAATGTTGGGTTTAAGTGCTCAAAAGTTAAAGGTTCATTTGCATAAATACGGTCTTTCAGAAAATGTATCTTACAATAAAGCCAAATTCGCTCGATTTGTGTGGCATGTGGCATCGTCTAGTTGAAACGATATATTCAATAGCAATCAAAAAAATGTCGGTTATGATATGACTACAACGCTCCGAATTGACAATGACAGTCATTCCATCGTCGGTTTCGAAGAAGTACAGCCACTCACAACTCTGGAACAAAATGCGCATTGAACAGTGACTTTTGTGGATTTAATGGCCTCCCTTTAATAACTTGAGGATTAGCGAACTCCAAATACAAAAATTTTGTTTATTAACACAAACCGAGGGAGAAATGTGCTTCGTCGATAAAGAAAATCATATTCAAAAAAAAATTCCCGTCCACCGCCTGTTGTTCAAGCACCCATTTGAGGTATCTACGAAGTTGTGAATGGTCAGATGGCTTCAGATATTGTTTTAGATGGGCTTTACATCGGTGCAAGTGTAGATCCAAATAGAAAATATGATGAATTCTTAACGGAACTTAAAAATTTAAGCAAAACATGTCCTTTTGGCACTCTTAAAGATGAATTGGTTAGGGACTTATTTATTTGTGGTCTAAACCAAAGTCAACAATTCATTCGCGAAAAATTATTAAATGAATCATCAAAAAATCTCGAAGAAATAATCCAAATTGCTAAATCTGTGGAAATAGCAAAGCAGCAGTGTAAAGAATTTATTCATGGAAGTAATGGAGAAGACAACAGCAAAGTAGAGTTTATTGGCAGCATCCGAGAAAGAGAGAGACAACAGCAATAGGGGAATCAGCTACACAATTATCTGAAGAAGACCTTTTTATAGGAAATATGAGTTCAATATACCCCAAGGCATGGAACGTGGACATTGACATCAACAATCAAGTTTTGGTGGCTCAAGTAGATACCGGAGTAGAGGGAAACATAATGTCAATAAAGAAATTTGGACCAAAATTTGATTAAAGAAATTAATACTACTTTGATAATCTTTTTGGGAGCAAAATTCAAATATGATTTTGGAAAAATATAAAGAGGCTTTAAATGGGCTGGGCTGTCTTAAAAACAAGTGTAAATTAGTTTTAAAAGAAAATGTTTTACCGGTAGTGGAAGCACCACGAAAAATACCATTTGATTTACAAAAGGAACTCAAGGCTGAGCTTAAACGTATGGAAAATTTAGGGCTGATACTGTAAGAAAATCAACCAACAAAGTGGGTGAACTCAATTGTGTTAGTTAAAAAGGCTAATGGAAACCTGAGTGTTTATTTGGATCCTAGACATTTGAACATGCGTCCTATTTTCCTTTTTCAAAGATTGATGAGGTAAAATCTCGTCTTTCGAATGCAAAATATTTCAGTAGTTTGGATGCCATATAGCGGCTTTTGGATAATACCCTTGATGGAAGAATCGTCTAAGCTGTGTACATTTAATACTCCTTTTGGTAGATACAGGTTTATTAGATTACCATTTGGAGTCAATGCGGCTCCTGAAATATTTCATGTAGAAACGATGTAGCATTTTTCTCATATACCAAATTTTGTAATTTAAACAGACGATTTTTTAATATACGCTGCTACGCAAGAGGAGCACGATAAATATTTAAATATGGTTCTCGAAAAAGCTCAGGAAATCGGTCTTAAATTTAATCGAGATAAGTCTTGTGTCAGCCACCAACAAGGAACCCCTGGTTTGATGAGGAATGTCGGCAGGCAAATGCAGCCAAACAACAGGCACGCAAAGCGGCGCTGCATAAAAGGACGAGAGCTGCTCGTGAGCTCTATGAGCAGAAGAGGCGAGAGGAACGCCGACTTTTCAGAAGGAAAAAGAGAGCGCATGAGAAGCGTGCGGTCGAAGATGTTGAGAGGTATAAAAGCAGGAATGAGGTTCGAAAGTTTTATGAATAGGTGAAACGAAATTCACAGGTACATAAACCTAGAACCGAAGGCTGCAAAGACGAAAGTGGAAACATCATAGTGGAACCGCAGTCAATGCTGAGGATATGGAAGGACCACTTCTGCAGACTCTATAACGGCGATGAAGAACTGAATTCCGCTGTCAGGCAGGATGACCCATTCGATATAGACGACGAAAGCCAACAATCCCGTCCTCCCGACTTAGACGAAGTAAAGATTGCCATATCTAAGTTGAAGTCTAATAAAGCCGCTGGAGCAGATGGCTTGAATGCCGAGCTCTTTAAAGCAGCTGGAGATAAGTTGGTTAGGAGCATGCACCAACTTATCTGTAAGATATGGTCGGAAGAAAACATGCCCTATGAATAAAACCTCAGTATTGTTTGCCCGACCCTGAAAAAAGGAGACCCTCTAAACTGCACCAACTATAGAGGAATAAGTCTACTTTACATCGCCTATAAAATCTTCTCTGCCATAATATGTGAACGTCTAAAGCCCATCGTCAACAACCTGATAGGTCCTTATCAGTGTGGTTTTAGACCAGGAAAGTCCACAGTTGATCAAATATTCACATTACGGCAGATCCTGGAAAAAACTCAAGAGCACCAAATCGACACACACCATCTTTTCATCGATTTCAAGGCCGCATATGACAGCATCTACAGGGACGAGCTGTATAGAGCCATGTCTAGTTTTGGCATCCCTGCCAAACTCGTCCGTTTGTGCAGGATGACCATGGAGAATTCACGCTGCTCCATAAAGGTTGGAAACAACTTAACAGAACCTTTTGATGTCAAAAAAGGTTTTAGACAAGGTGATGCGCTGTCATGCGATTTTTTTAACATCGTACTTAAAAGAATAGTGCAGAGCTCACACGTCAACACTAGAGGCACTATCTTTCAAAAATCTGTCCAATTACTGGCATATGCTGATGACATTGACATAATCGGAAGAACTCAGCGTGATGTCAATGGGGCTTTTGTGAGTATTGAGGCAGAGGCGGCACAAATGGGTTTAACGGTTAATGAGGGCAAAACAAAGTACATGCTGTCGTCTAGAAAGGACATACAACACCGACGTTTTGGTCAAAACGTCACAATCGACAGACGTAACTTTGAGGTAGTCAAGGACTTCGTCTACCTAGGCTCCGCTGTAAGCGCAGAAAACAACACCAGCGCTGAGATCAAGCGCAGAATAACTCTTGCTAACCGCTGTTTCTTTGGACTAAGAAAGCAATTGAGTGGTAATGTCCTCTCTCGAGGGACCAAAGTGTTGCTTAATAAGACCCTTATCATCCCCGTCCTGCTATACGGTGCAGAAGCATGGACCATGACAAAAGCGGATGAAAGCACCTTGGGTCGCTTCGAGAGAAAAGTTCTTCGTGTGATCTACGGTCCCGTATGCATCGAAGGGGAGTGGAGGAGAAGATGGAAAGACGAACTGTACGGTCTGTACAGCGACATAGACTTAGCAAGAAGAGTAAAAGTCCAACGACTAAGATGGCTGGGTCACGTAGAGCGCATGGAAACCAATGCTCCGGCCTGGAAAGTCTTAGAATCCGCACCCACAGGACAGCGCAGTAGAGGAAGACCGCGGATCAGGTGGCGCGCACAAGTGGAAGGTGACCTCATCCAACTTGGAGCGCGAAACTGGAGACATCTAGCTAGGGACCGAGCTAGATGGAGAAGTTTGTTGGGTGAGGCCCTAGTTCACACAGGACGGTAGCGCCACCTTAAGTAAGTAAGTCTTGTGTAGGAGTTAGAGAAATTAAATATAAAGGTCATATTTTCAATGAATTTGGGTTCCGACTGGATGAAAGTAAAATTGAAGCTATTATGAAAATGCCTCGTCCTAGTTGTGTCAAAGACCTTCATAGATTTTTAGGTATGGTAAATTATCTGGGCTCATTTCAGAAATTTTGCATCTTATCAGTCTGGCTAAATCATTGGTATATTGACCAAATTTGAATTCAGATATAAAGAACATAGTGTATAATTGTGAAATATGTTTGCTGATGCCGCATTAAATTTTCTCCTTGCCTTGGAAAAAAATCGGAATAGATCTTTTCGAATTTCAAAAGAAAGTTTATATGCTAGTTTTGTCGACTATCACTCTAAATATATTGAAATCGTTCTTCTAAATAGTGGTTTTGCTAGCAAAACTTTGGAACTTAAATCTATTTTCGCTCGGCACCGCATTCTGAAAATAGTGGTAAGTGACAATAGACCACCTTTTACGTCGATAGAATTTAACCACTTTTGCAAATCTCAAGGTCAAATGGTCTTGATCCATATGTTGCGCTTTTAAATTACAGGGCAACACCGAACTTTACTACATACTCACCCGCAGAATTGTTGATGAATAGAAAACTAAAAACTAAACCAATTTTGAAAATTTAAAGTCTGTTAGAGTGATGAGCAAAAGGTTAATTTGGCCTTTAAAACTAATAATGAAACAATAAAAAAATACTATAATCGAACAACAAAACCATTAAAAATTAGAGAATGGGGAAAATATATATTATCAGAAATATCCAAAATCGATTTGGTACCCGGGAGTTTTTAATTTTTTTTAATTAGTAAAAATATCGTCTGCTTATAGGTAAAAGTCACTATGTGCAATTTTGTCCAAATTCGAGTGCGAACATTAAATGTTCGTCCACTATGAGTCAAGTGTTAATTTAAAAAAAGGTAAGATAATTTAAAGTTAGTTTAAAAAAGGATTTAAATGATTTCTCATTTCCCTATTTTTAATGACCGTATTTTTTCGCTTTCCTGAAAAATTTTGATTTTGTTACTTAATGACTTTTGCCTCCAAGCAGACGATATTTGGTTTCCAACTAAAAATCTTAGGAACACGAAAGGTATTAATATCAAACTTATTTAATCGTATATAAAATTTTGGTGTTGACTTTTATTTAAGTTTTTTTACAAAACACGAACACCTAAAAAAACAATTAAAACCTGATAAAAATTGATTTTCGACTCCAGAATCTTGAGAACAAGGATATTGACTTTCTTATCTGACAAAAAAAACATTATTATGATACAATTTTTTAAATGTGAATCTAGGTCACATCCAAACCACTTTTTATCATACTAATCACTTGGAAAAATGACAAGTTCGAAAGAGTAATAATAAAATGTATGCAAACATTCTTCAAATAATAAAAAATCATTTCCCATTTTAAGAAAACTAATAATACTGTCCAACTTAACCTTTTTTATTAACCTCATAAGCATATCCAAACCGAACGGAGTTCAGTTCTGTCAGAATCAGAATCGGTTGCTGAAAAAATCTCATAACTTTTCCGGTTGCTATACAAATAGGTACATAAAACTATACATACCTTAATATATACCTTTTATGCAAATACATGACCAAGAACATAAAACAAGGAAACAAAAATAAAAATGAAAATAAAGAACAAATAAAAACCTTTACTATCCCAGTAGTGGTCTGCAGGAGTGCAATAATGATGTGTTGGCAAGACCCTCTTGCCATTATTAAAGCCTGGAAAACGGCGACTTCAATTTCTTTTGTTTCACATAATATTCCTTTCCCAGTGTTGGATTAACGTCGTCGTCGTTCGTTGTTGTCGGTGGGTCGGTGGGTCGGGGATACTGCAAATAAAATGTATCTCCAACGGTAGTTAACATCGCTGTGGGCGGTTTAAGTACAGTTAGGGGAGATTTTGGCAAGGAACACGCGATATCGCAACCATCCAGAGGAGTACAGTTGGTTAAATGACTGCAACAACGACCCACATGGAATACAATTAAACGATTACAATGGGACTTGCCGTACCTAAACTGCATCGGCACGAAATGAGAACAACACTACCACCCCCACCACAAACATCACTACACAGAGTTCTGTTATTGCTAGCAACAACGCAAACACCATACCGACGACCGTAAGGGCTCTAAGCAAGCAGTATTATCCTCGCGGGTAAAAACAAACCCAACATCCATGCCGTACAGTTTATGTACAGTTGGATGCAAACAAATAAACAAGGAATCGTGCACTCGCAACAATTGCAACAAAACAACCCCCAACTAAAACACCCATCCCTATTTCCATCCCTTAGTGCCAACCATAGGAATATCGTTAGTGTGGGCGTTTGGGAACTAGGTAAAGGTATAGGTAGGGTAGGTGACTTAAGGACTCGATTATATAATAGCAGTGGGAACATGGCTTATAAGAGTGTATCAAACACAAGCACTTGCAGCTCCACCTATAGTACAGTACCTACACAGTATGTCCCTGTTCTGTTCTCTGGATGAAGTGATGATGATAGTGAACATTAGTGTTTTTTTGTGAGTGTTTGTTGGTTTTTTTCTTCTTCGGTTTGTTTTTGCTTTTCACTCGCTTAGTTTTCAATGATGGGGAATATTGTAATGGTAATGGTAAAGCTTGGTATAGTGGACGCAATAACGACAGCAATTATTGCTTTTCGTGCCCATTTAGACTGTTATTGCGATTGCTAGTTTACTTCGATGGTTGATTTCTTTGAAGATTTCCTCTGTTAATTCGCCCTGGAGCTTACAAGCTAACTGCTTTAGAATTATAGTCTACTGACATTTATTTTGAAAAGTATGTTTGTACGCTTTTTATTTTAAGGTCCAATTAAGGAAACTTTAAGTTAAGTAATAATAAATGTAAAAGAGTTCAAGAGAAACATCGAACATCAAGTTCTTTTGTATGTAAATAAGCTCGTGCATAAAAATTATTCTTTGAAGTATTTCAAGTCAGTTCTGTAGAAGACTTGACTATAAAATTGATAAGATAATAAATTTACCACTTGGTATAGAAGTAAGAGTTATTAAACTAGTTTAAGTTAATTAAATAATTTCAGATAATTCAACTAAAATGTTGCTATTTTGATATTTAAACAGAATTAGTGGCTGACATAAATTTCGTGTTATTTAATTTTATTAATAATTGTTATTAGAAAACAACTTGAGTAAACAGTTTTAAAACTAAAACAAAAAAGTTGAAAAATAATGAGAAAAATACAATACGACTGTTTTTGCAATTTCAGTGAAGATATGCGTTGTACATATGTCACACATGCAGTACAAAATTTTAAAATTCAAACATTTGAGAAATAATCAATTAATAAACGGTGATTTTTTAAGAGCTTGAGAACTTTTTTAAAATAAAAAACGCATAAAATTTGCAAAATCTCATCGATTCTTTATTTGAAACGTTAGATTGGTCCATGACATTTACTTTTTGAAGATAATTTCATTTAAATGTTGACCGCGGCTGCGTCTTAGGTGGTCCATTCGGAAAGTCCCGAATTTCTTCGGAAATGTTGTCTTCCAAAGCTGGAATAGTTGCTGGCTTATTTGTGTAGACTTTAGACTTGACGTAGCCCCACAAAAAATAATCTAAAGGCGTCAAATCGCATGATCTTGGTGGCCAACTTACCGGTCCATTCCTTGAGATGAATTGTTCTCCGAAGTTTTCCCTCAAAATGGCCATAGAATCGCGAGCTGTGTGGCATGTAGCGCCATCTTGTTGAAACCACATGTCAACCAAGTTCAATTCTTCCATTTTTGGCAACAAAAAGTTTGTTAGCATTGAACGATAGCGATCGCCATTCACCGTAACGTTGCGTCCAACAGCATCTTTGAAAAAATACGGTCCAATGATTCCACCAGCGTACAAACCACACCAAACAGTGCATTTTTCGGGATGCATGGGCAGTTCTTGAACGGCTTCTGGTTGCTCTTCACTCCAAATGCGGCAATTTTGCTTATTTACGTAGCCATTTAACCAGAAATGAGCCTCATCGCTGAACAAAATTTGTCGATAAAAAAGCGGATTTTCTGCCAACTTTTCTAGGGCCCATTCACTGAAAATTCGACGTTGTGACAGATCGTTCGGCTTCAGTTCTTGCACGAGCTGTATTTGATACGGTTTTACACCAAGATCTTTGCGTAAAATCTTCCATGTGGTCGAATAACACAAACCCAATTGCTGCGAACGGCGACGAATCGACATTTCACGGTCTCATCAACACTCTCAGAAACAGACGCAATATTCTCTTCTGTACGCCCTGTACGCATTCGTGTGGTTGGTTTAATGTCCAATAAAGTAAACTGAGTGCGAAACTTGGTCACAATCGCATTAATTGTTTGCTCACTTGGTCGATTATGTAGACCATAAATCGGACGTAAAGCGCGAAACACATTTCGAACCGATTTTGGTAATAAAATTCAATGATTTGCAAGCGTTGCTCGTTAGTAAGTCTAGTCATGATGAAATGCCAAAGCATACTGAGCATCTTTCTCTTTGACACCATGTCTGAAATCCCGCGTGATCTGTCAAATACTAATGCATGAAAATCCTAACCTCAAAAAAATCACCCTTCATATTTAACAACAATACACAAGAACCATCCCGACGCAACACAAACCTTAGTAAAAGAGGTTTATCCTGCACCTCTCCAAAACTGAAAAATACGGTATGTTCCCAAGAGAAATGAAAATCAAAGATCTGTTCGACCTATACTTCTGTACTTCTGGATGAAAAACCTTAAAGACGTCGCTACTAAAGTAGACATGTAAAAACTTAATAACGATATTGACACTTTCAAACGAAATAACTAGGTTCTTTAAAATCAACAAAAAAATGTTGAGACCCAATGTATTTCACTTAAGGGACAAAGTGGAGAGTGGAGATCCATCAAATAGAGTCACCGAACAAAATTTGATCTAACACTTTAACGCTAAGGCACATAGGCTTAAGCAAGCTTAAAAGCAAAAAACACTGTGTATATGGACTTTTTTCAAACGCAGAATCAAAATTTAATAGACGATACGAACACGCTTCTCTCCAGCAATGAAAAAATCGAAAACTTTTTTGCCGAGCTACAAAACGAACATAATGTCGGGCGCATTTTTAAAACAGATACAAAGTTAAAAGTCACTGGCATTCTGATACACAAAGATTACCCGACATCAGCTAATGAAAAAAGGCGAAAACTCGTCGAAATCCGCGAAAATGATTTCGAAAAACTAAATTCTTGCATCGGGGAAATACACTACCGAAAAACCAAAAAAAACGTTTTGACATTTAATGAAGACGGGGGAATAGAGTTTTTACAACAACTGAAATTATGCGTGTCAATAATTAAAACAAAAAAACAATACTGCCTTTAACGTGAAAAGTGGCTTTAGGACGCAAATGACTTAACAGTGAAACAACTAGTGTTCTGAGGACATTTTCCGGTGGTAATTTCTTGCAATTTCACTAAAGATTCAGAACAACAAAACGAAAGCCTAAGACTTTTACCGAAATTAAAGTGGGAGGAACGTTTTTGATGTCATACTCAACAAAGAGTCTTGTAAACGATGATCAAATTCTGTCTACGTATGGTGCTGAATTATTAGCGGCGTGTGTCAAACAAGCTCTTTTTGGAAATTAGCACAAGAATTGATGTGATACCTTTCATTAGAAAAACAGAAATTATTACGTGGTTATTAGAGGATCACTTTCAACGATTACTTGATAATCCTGAAAGGCCTTTCAAAATACAATTTACTTATTCTTGGATAAAAACAAAATTCTGGGTTAAGCATTCACAATTCAAGTAGCAGAGACTGTTCTTCACACTATGCAACAAGAACAAAGCTCCAGGAGACTATTGCGTTCCCTATATGAATTTTATAAATACACTTTTTAAAACTTTTTGACAAAACTAATAATTGCATAGAACTCTGTTCATCCTTTACAGTGGTGAATTTCTAGAAAGCTTCCGAAAGAATATCATTTTCCCAATTTTCAAGAAATTTGTCGGGAACGAACCAACAAACTCTCGTGGCATATCTTTTATGAACTAAATCATAAAGTTCTTTATTAGTGGGATTCTAATCAAGCTTACGCTATATATTCAAGATAACGATTTAGCGAATATTAGGCTGGTTTCAAAAAAGAATACTTTACGGTGGATAGAAAAATCGAAATGGTTACACACGACATTAGGTTTTAAAAAAGGCTATCTTATGAGCCCAGTTCTCTTTTCCTAGATGATTTTATTATGTTTTTACCTGATGGTACTAGTTTTCCTGGAGCCATAATTAAAGAACTTTTATATACAGATGATTTTGGTATGTTTGCAGAGGCTCCAAATATGCTGCAAACAATGATAAACAGTAAAACTGAATAACAATAAATCGAAGTTAATCGTTTTTCGTAACGGAACAGGATGATATGCAAGAGAAAAAGAATGGAAATTGGAAAATGTAGATCTCGAGGTGGTGAGAAAGTATTAATATTTTGAGGTAGTCTTTGAAAAATTGATTCAACTTGGTCTTGAGCATTACATCCAATAGGTTACGACATGGGTTCATTATTTATTACAATAGTCTTAATAGCTTGAATTGGAAAAAGATACCAGCAGTTCCTCTTGGTCATTAGTTTAGTTACGGTATAGATCTTCAATACTTCTAACGCCTTTAATGAATTCATGACTGGGTTGGGCTCTTAAACAGTGTGTCTCAACTTTCCCTGGCAAGGAAAAGGAAACCTGTGTCAGTATTTTTTTTTAATAATCATTTTCGTTGTTGAATATCAGCACTTTGGTTTGATTTGATAAATATGTCTTACAATAAACTTTCTGTGTTGAGAAATCGGCAAGATCCCACTAGACTGATTTTGAAACTGCAACAAAGTCTAAATATTTCTACAATATTTTTACAGGAAACCGTTTCTTTATTTTTAGTTAAGTTTTTCCCGAATTCCTTAAAAGTTTCACTTTTTTGTCTACCCAATTTGTGGGATTTCGGTTCTCTTTCCGTTTTCAACTGTTTATTTCTAGTTCTTTTCAAACTCAGAAGAACTACTCGTATCTGCACTG
>NC_079148.1:71166222-71268250 GCF_945859685.1 Eupeodes corollae
GGTTCACTTTTCTTTTCCAACTTTTTAATTCTAGTTCTTTTCAAACTTAGAAGAACTACTCGTATCTACACTGTTAGAAGAACGATTTGAGTTGGTAGAAGAAATGTGAAAATAAAGATCTGCATCAGAATCGTCAAAACTACTTCTATCACTGTTAATTGAGGATATTGTAGTATTTTTGTTTGGTCTTTGTTAGATAAGTTTTGATTGATACTTCTGAGTCTAACAAAAATTGTATACATACAAATTGTTCAAATAAAATTTTGATGTGGTCGGCATAATTTCAAAATTTCGAAAGTCTTACTCTATAAAATTTGTATTGGCATTTTGCCTTTGCATTATTATTCCTTCTTTCAGGAATGATTAAAGGTGTTGAAAAGCTGAGAAGATTTTCAGCTGCCGTCAAAGTTATTAATTAAGTTGGCTCATTTTGAATCGAATTAGAAAAAAATTCAATATTTCAAACTGGAAGATGTTTTAAGGTAGCTAATTGCACCATTAATCTTGAACGTCTAAAAAATATCATTGATTAACAAAAGTAAAACTGAATAACAAAACTAAGTTTTCTAGAGGTTTTGGGTGCGATGAATCTCAATATAAATTCGGGATCTGGGTACCAAAATTATAATTTTTCTAAATAAGTGTAATACATTCACCTTAAGTGTAAGAACTCGAAAAAGAAACATGAACCAATATGTTGCGAAATAGCCTTTTTCAAAATAAAATGTTTATAAATATTTGTTACGATAAATTAACGTTTTAGATTAAATTGTAAGTATTTGGCATTCAAATGAGTTTTGAAAACTTAAATATTTATTTAAACAACAAAACTTTATTAACTTCAAATTTCAAAATAATTCAAAGCAATTGTAATTACCTCAATCAACTCGAACTGTACAGAAAATACAGCACAAATGTTTCACCTCAAAATGCAATGCTTAATTTCTTTTTTTTTTTCAAACAAACTATTCAACTTTTATTAATGATACATACTCGTAACTATATAGAAAGATCCCTGAATGTTTTCAAATATTTGTTTGCTTTTATAACTAAAAATTGTTTGTTTTAAGTTGTGACACCATTGTAGTACATGTGCGACAGATGAATCACGACTTGATTCAAATGTCATAAAATTCAATCGTCAAAGTGAATTCAAGGAAATTCCAAATGATTGAAACAAAAATTTAATCAAAATATGTATGTATCTAGTATGCATGTATGTATGTACATAGAAAACAGTTGCTCCTTTTTACTCTTGAAAAATATTTGATTTCGTATGCTTTAAAAAAATCACTTTAACACAATAAGAATAGAAAAAAGAGAACAGAAACTGAAATTTACCTTTAACTTTTTCTTTGCTTTCCAAAAACAAAACTTTCCCAGAATGCATTCAGCAGTTTTTCTTGTATGTTTTGAACTTTTTTTCAACTGATGGCTGCATACATATATAACACACAGAATATCACTCAATTTCTGAATTCTTTAAAAAATTCTGGAAAAAAACTTCTGTGTGCTTTGGGGATTCCTTTCAAATGGCTTTCTTTGAACATGAGAATCACCTTGAGCTATACCAAGCCATTCAAAATTTAATGTGGGGTTTGTGTACATAGAAAGATAGATATAAAAAACCAACTAAAAATAAGAAAAAATATCCATAAATAAATCATTGGCAAACTGAAAACAACGTTTAAGAATTTTTCATTTGCAAAAAAAAGACAGGAAGTGATTCAGCTTTTATTTCGCCGAATACTTAAACATTAAAATCTAAAAATGAAAACGTAAATATTCTTGTGTCTGATGTGGCTGTTTAAAAATTATAGGCAAAATTAAACCTCGTTCGTCAGATCAACAACAACAACAAAGTTTCAATAAATTTTTGGAACTGCTGTCGAGGTTTCAAATTATAAATATGATATCCGAAAATATATTGAAGATACATTTTTGGACACCTTCAAGAAAATCAAATAAGTGTTCGATACTTTTTTAAACTATACTGATGGAGAGAGTGGAAAAATAGGTTCTAAAATTGTACGTAAAGCTATACAGAAGAACAACAAAGGACAAAGCTATTTTCTTGAAATCTTGAAACGTAAAATGTATTTATTTATAACTAGCTGACCCGGCGAACTTCGTACCGCCTAACAGTCAATGAATTTCGTGTTACTTTTTAGCTGAACTAATTAAGGCTTTGATGAACGTAAAACAATGATACAAAATAATATATTTATATATGTATGTATGTATGTAGATAGAAACAAAAAGTATTTTATTATGATGAATGATGATGAAGTAAGTAAGTAAGTATATTTACAGAATGAGAATAAAAATAAAAAACAAATAAAAAAAAATAAAAAAATAATAATTAAGTACTTCAAACTCATGTCAGAAAAAATGATTGAAAACTATGTTGTGCAGATTGGGAAAAAAAATAAAATAAAACGGGTTAATAGGATTTTCATTCAAGCACTTTGTATTAAACGACATTCTTTTTTGTTTGGTCAGGCGCAAGAACAAATAAAGCGGATGGTTTGCCGACACGTGAGCATGCCACGTACAATTGACCATGAGAAAAATATCCATTTTCTAGATTGAGGCCACAAATAGTCAAGGTCCCAGTCCCAGTTCCACCGGGGGCATCCACAAAAAATGAGCCGCCTATCCATCATCAGTTGCATTAATCAGTGTATCATAAACTTCCCTCTGCTTAGGATTCAACAGAGATACATTCGTTTAAACCGATTGGATTAATTCATGTGGATCATATTCACGTTCACGTTCAAATTCCAATGTGTCATATATTCCGCCGCGATCTGGCGCTGGCATTCCTAACCCAACTAACAAACTGCCGCACATATCATCGATCAAGGTCAAAGTCTGGCTATGGATCTTTTCATTCACCTCAAGATCGGAATTTCTTGAGCTGACGCGAATTCGATGTAAAATATCTTCTGACATGTTATGTCACGTGGGTTCGATGGGAAGCATGTTGAAATGATGATAGCAAATAATGTTCGTATCTGACTTGGTGATGCAGAAATAATTCCTTCAGCGATTGTCGTGTCCCAATGAGTATCGTTTTCAAGCAAATTTAGCTCTTGACATGCTGGAAGAAATGTGGGGCACACGATACCATTAACAGTTCGTAGTTATACAATAAAACGTGATAACAAACCAGTAAAATTTTGAAACAAAATTCAGTTTTTTTACAAATAAAAAAACTGAACAAAATAAAGTATTTTTCCATTTTTAGGGGAAACAAAAATTTTACCTTCACGAAGAATGGCGTTTTTGACAAACTAATAAGTTATGGTTTTTGACTTAAATATTATTAGAACAAAGAAAAATATTAATCACACATTTTTTATTTTACACACAATTTTGTTAATAATATTTTTTTTAAAGTTTTAAAAAACTTACAGATCGGATTCAGCCTATTTTTTTTTATGTTTTTAGTAAAAAGAACCACCCACTCAATGTTTTTAAAAAAGATTTTCTGCATCTTCAAATCTTATTATCTGTAAGAAAAAATCTATTTGAAGTCGATATCTGAACATCTGGCATCTCTCTAAAAATCTTTCGTTTTCATTTTAGAGACCTTGGAAAGTCGATAAAAGTGAATATTTTCAATGCAACAAACCGGACTGATTATAATAACTTCCTTCGGGAAGTTAATTATATTTGCTATATTTTATGCTCTAAAGTTCTCAAAGTATTTGACAATTCCATGCTTTTTCTGTGTGTTAATAGTTTTTAATAGTGTTCTATAATTAAATCAAAAGATAATCAAAATACAATTTAATCCTTGTCTTGAACTTTAACATATTAATTTAAAGAAAATGTTTTCCTATTTATTTTTGGATTTTATTTTCTTCAAACTTTAATAAATTAACCACATCCTACTTCTGATCACACTCGTGTTTAACAATTATAGCAACAATTCTTCCAACACAAGCCTTTAATTTCAAAAATCCCTTAAAATATTCCAGAACAGATTAAGCGTTTTTTTTTATTTGCTTAGGATATCTCCAATAAATATCGCGGAATAATTATAAAAAAAAGAAATGTTTTCCTATAAAACAAAACAGAAAATCCCAAAAAGAAAAGCAGAATTCAGATCTATGATAACGGTTTGTAGTGCATAGGTAAACAACATAGCACCTATACCTACATAAATATAAATCGCAAACAAAACACCCAACATCACGTTCGACATTCAACATGCAAATTAATTCAGAACACTAAAGGATAACATAATACAGCGAACTACAAGGATAACTTTTAAAAAAAAAGCTCAAACTCAAAAACAAAAAGAAAGAAAGCTCACAGACAGAAAAGCCACAAAAAGAAAAAAATATATATAAATTTATATTCTATATATACATAGTTCTATAAACATAGCTACGGGAAAGGTATGAGAGTTTAAATAATTTATTTAGCGGAAAATTATTCTGAAACGTGACTCTTTTAAAAAACAAAAGAAAAATTATTCTTTTGTATTGGCTTCTCTCACTTCATGCCTCTCTCATAAAACGTCAAAAAATGGGTAAGCCATCTAGAATAATAGTATCAGAGATTATTTTTTGTTTTTGATTTAATTAAAATTAAAATTCAAGCAAAGTTTTCTTAATAAAAACTCACCCAAATAGAATTCTCATACGTATTTTGGATTAAGAACCGGAAGCGGAAACATATTGTCTTAAACACATCATAGTCCAGTAATATAAGGGATATAACTCAAAATGAGAAATAATAAGCTAGAAGTTTGTTTATATTTTGCAAAAGTTGTCCAAGAAGTCTTATAAAATCTCCAACATTAGTTATGGACTGTTAAAAGTGGAGAAGCGGGTATTTCCCTTAAGTGGACCAACATTTTTGCGCTGAAAGTCATGCCATATCGCCGTTAGTTTGCGTTAGCCTCGTTTTAAAGTTATAGGATACTTTTTAAAAAAGTTAATAATGGCTTTTTTAATAATGGTCCAATTTACAATGACTTTTCCGCATAGATCTGTGTTATGTTCCCTTTGAGGCATTGGTATACTGGGTTAATTTGCATATTGCTGCGACTTCAAGAAACCCTATAGGAAATAGTCTAGTGAGGTCAAATCACATGACTTTGGTTTCCAATTCACATCAACGCTGCGAGGGATAACCTTACCCTCAAATCGTTCATGCAAAATGTTAACCGTGGCGTTTGCTGTGCGGCACTTAGCGCCGCCTCGCCGTCCTGCTGGAACCATATGTCGTCTAGGTGCATATGGTTCAAAATAGGCCATAAGAAATAAGAGATAATGACGGTGACCGCCTCACTTATTTCGTTTTTGAAAAATTCGGACGGATCACGCCATATCGCCGAGCCGCCGGCCCAAAATCCAAACCAAACGGTTACATTTTAAGGATGCATTATCACCTGGTGAACCTTGCATTGTTTTATCATTTGAAATAAAGGTTTAACAGATGTCACCAAAACGAAATGGCCACCATTGGTCACCAAAGTCTAGTTACGCCAGTTGAAAAACCCTTTATTAGGGTTTCACCTTCAAATGAAAGAGAGTATGTTGACATTTTGTAAGAGTTTCGTAAGAATTCCCATAAAATTGCTTGTCCAAAACGTTATTTTTCGAAATTTAAAAGTCGAGAAGTGGGTCTTTCCTTGAGGATAGTTTTATTATGGACCAACATTTTTGCGCTGGAAGTCATGCCATGCCACCCGTCAGCGCTTACGTCAGCCTCGTTGGATTCAAAACGTATAACATTTTATAGTATCTAATATTTACAACAGAGTACTTGTCGGATCAACCAAAATGTTGGGTCAACATAAATGTTCACTTTTTTAAATTGTTAAAATAAAAAACCTATATTCAATTTTTTAATCTATTTTCTGTATCTCTCAATGTTATTATCTGTAAACCAAAATATATTTTTAGCCGATATCTTTTCTTGTTCTTGAGATATGGACGACGAAAAATTGTACCCCGACCCCCCAACATCTCTCTAAAAATCTTTTATTTTGATTCTAGGGACCTTAAAATGTCGAGAAGTGCCAACAATTTTAAATTCCACAAATTGACCAGATAATAATAAATTCCTGTGGCAGTTTCAATAATTAAGCTTAAATTTAAAACAAATATCTTTGAATGCAAGATATAAACAGTCATATCGAGAAAACAGAAACACAACAATTCTCTGGTTAAAATTTCTAAGTTCAATCTAAAATATTGCACTCAAATAACTCCTTAAATGATCCCAAACATATTTTGTATGAAATCTGTTCATGGTTATATGTCAGATGTCTTCTACTTTCAAGCTATATAACAATTAATTCATTCTCATGGCAATAACCTAAAAAGCCTTCGGTCCTGGTTTAAATAAAATTGTTTCATTTAATTGTGAAGAGATGTAATATTTTTTGAAAAGACTTCAGTTAATATTATTGTCAGGGAGAATAATTTTCTTGCAGATTAAAACATTAGTTCTTAGAATCTGAAATTAATTAGGCTTGCATATATATTTTTTTAATATTAAAAAGGATGAGCTCTCACAATGGTTAAAAAATAATTAAAAGACAGTTTAAAAGCATATCTGTATCAGTTATCAGAGCAGTTTGATTTCTTATAAACCCAATAAGCTCTTCTGATACAAAAATTGATTAGTTCATTAGACGGTTTTTCGAAACAGAAACTGAATCACGAAAATCACTTCGAGAGACGCCTATATACTAATTAAGGAAGCATTGGATTACATTTAAGATAGAGTGAAATTATATCCCTGTTCAACATTGTTTCAAAGTCAATTTTCTAAATATAGCATTCCCTCCGTCATCTGGTTCTATAAAATGGAGTATCAATTTTCAAATGTATTTTAAGAAATGCTCACCTTGTTCATTTCCCTTATTGTACCTTTTCAATTCTTCTTATAATATTTAGGTCGGTTTTTTGAATGATAATCCCTGCATACAAATGAATTGGTGTTCGTTAGTCCCGCTAAATCTCGGGAATTGATTTAACAAATTTGGCTTTTTTGGTCTTGAACTATTTTTTGAAGTCCAGAGAAAGTTTTAAAGCTGAATAAATATAATTTTACAGTGAATATTAATAAATCAAAAATATTGTTTTTTTGAAAAATAACAGGAAGCTACAAATGAGAAATGGGTTTTTAGGGAGGACAGCATAGTAATAGTAAAAAAAAATACCCATTACAAGCAACCTTAATATGGTAAAGGCACCTTTTATAGAACCTATTTGCTTCGAAGAATGCGATTGTGATTGTGTTGCACAGTGTTTATGGAAACAAAAGAAAGATGAAAAAATACGTCAATTTTGGCTGCCCAACATAACACTACACTACATGCTCTTTATTGAAACTGGACTTGTTTGTTAAACTGTTTAGAATGAAGATTGCAGTTTCAACAGGAAAATCTGGAACATCGTGGTTTAAAGAATGGATTAAGTAAGCTGAAATGTGTGAACTTTGTTTCAACTTGCCAGGATCAACATTAAAGGCTGTATTCTTATCTAAGAAATGATTAGAAATCACTTGAAATTTAGACAAAGCAAGGAACTCTTTTTTAAGAAAGACATATTCAAATCTTTTGTGTGAGGCGAAATCAATTATTTCAAAGGTAGTTTGAAAGCGTACAGAGTTCCTATGATTTTCCGAGCAAGAGGAGTACTACTGTCCCTAAATTTAATATCGCATCGTAAAACTAGAGGAAGAGAAAACCTAACAAAGGCGGAAATATGGCGACAAAATTGGCAACAACAGCAGACTAGCCCTAAATCTTGCTCAAATAGAAACACAAACTGACCACGAATCGCTAGAAAATTTAGTAAAATGCATCGTGAAATCTTACCCAACTCCTGGTAGAAACACCAAACAAGCAGGAAATAAGAAGTGGTTCGATCGAGAATGCAGAGAAGCGAGAAAACTATCTTTCAATTTGCTGAACACAATAAGGAAGTCAACCAATGCAGATGAAAGACTTCTTTTGCGTTACAGCCAAACTAAAACTAATTTAAAAAAATTATTAAGTAAAAAGAAGAGAGAATACCTACAACATACAGCACGAAACCTTGCAACCGAAAGAAACCCAAAAGAATATTGGAGGCAATTACAAATCCTAAAAGGCCAAGAACATAAATGTGGAGTCAACATTAATGGAAACGTATTGAGAGACCACTTCAGAAAATTACTCAACCAAAATACATTGAATATGCCTATACAGTATGCAGAACCATTTGTAGAAAACCAAATTCTTGATGCAGATATATCGTTGGATGAAATAATTGTGATAGTCCAACAAGCAAAAACAGGCAAAGCCCCAGGATCAGATCGTGTTTCAACTGAATTTTATAAAAATGCACCAATTCAATTTCTCCAGAAAATGTGTGAAAGTTTTAACTACATTTTTAATACGGCCCAGGTACCTAACTCTTTCAAAGAAGCTCTAGTATTTCCCATATATAAAAAAGGAGACCCAAATGATCCAACAAATTATAGAGGTATCTCGTTTACAAATGCTATAGCAAAAATATTTACAGGAGTGTTACTTTCTCGTATAACAAATTGGGTAGATGAAAACAGACATCTCACTGTATATCAATCAGGTTTCCGCTCTGGTTTTTCGACTACTGATACATAATATCTTTGTGATAAATACAATTATCCAGGATTTCCAACTCCGTCAACGTAAATTATATATTTTCTTTGTAGACTTCAAGGCAGCCTTCGACACTATAGATAGAAAAGCGCTATATATTTTAAATTAAATCAACTGGGAATGTCGACAAAAATGCTAAGGATAATAAAGGAACTGTACAACGGATCAAAATCAGCAGTATGGGATGGAACAAAAGCATCGGAATGGTTTGAAACCAAAACTGGTTTAAAACAAGGATGTTTACTAAGTGCCATGCTGTTTGTCCTTTTCATAGACGATGTAACATCCTGTCTACCCGCCGGAATAAACATAGCTGACAAAGTTATAAAATGTCTCCTTTACGCTGATGACCTGATTTTACTACATAGCTGAATCACCTGAAAGTTTACAGCTGATGATTAATAAGCTAAACGAATATTGTAATTCCTGGAACCTTATCATCAACCTTGATAAATCTAAAATTATGGTAGCAGGCTGTTCGAGAGAACGATGCTCACGAAGAGAGAAATGGTATTGCGGTAGAGAGAATATTGAAGTAGTCAAAACCTACAAGTACCTTGGAATCGATGTAATTCCAACCTTCAATATGAAACAACATCTCTCTTCAAAACTTATCACAACGAAAAAAGCCATTAATATTAGTTGGAATCTCCTATTGAGAAAGAAAGAGGTACCGAATTCAGCTAAATACAAGGTATATGAAGGGGTTCTACGTTCAATGATGTGCTATGGAGCTCAGGTGTGGGGCTTTCAAGAATTCGAGGAAGTCGAAAAACTACAAAGATTCTTCATCAAAAAAGTATTTCAGCTTCCTAAAAATACTCCAAATTTTATGCTTCATCTCGAAACGGGACTAGCCACTCTTTATATATTCACTCTGAAACTACATGTTGACTACATCATAAAAGTTATCTCGACGTATAGTCAAGAAAGGCTGCAACACGTTCTAGGATTGTATGCTATCAGAAGGAATCATCCCTTTATACAAAAATGGAAAGAACTAGCTGAATCAGTCGACTCACCTTTGGATGTAAACATTGAAAGACCATTAGAACTCAGAAATTAAATGTATGCTTTAATAAGAGAATTAGATATAAAACACAGAGAAAACTACACGAAAAAAGCACTGGAATCAGAAAACCGACTCATATACCCAACTCTAGTCCATAACCTCAACGAAAATAATTATTTCAAAGACTCGAATAGCTGCAGAAAAATATCGTTGTTGTTTAGAGCAAGAGGGGAACTCCTCAACTTGAATGGAACGTCTTTTAACAATAGCGAAACCAATTCCTTCACACTATGTAATCAACATGCTAGAGAAGACACGTTTCATTTCATGGGTATTTGTCCAATATTGAGAAACTGGAGGATGCAGTATTTCCAAAAACCATCTTTAACCCTAGAGGAACTCAAGGAACTACTTAATGGACCGAATTGGGAAGCAATATATAAATACTGCAATGAAGCTCTAAATTATAGAAGACTAATTATTACGGAATTTATTTAGAATATTTAAGTTACATACAAGAACCTAGTAGATACTATTATATAGGTCCCTCCGACAGACGGCAAATTTCGCCATTGTCATTTCATTCATTTAAAAATTGTAACAAAACAAAATGTTAAAACTGTGTTAAATAAATGAATCTTAATCTTAATCTTAATCTTTAATCTTAATTGGCAACAACAAATTTGGAAACAAAAAGAAATAATATCAATCTTGAACCGAATCGATTGGCTAAAGTTGGCTCACTTTATCAAACTAGCGGTTGTGTATAGAAATAATAGAAGGCTACAAAGACGAAGGTGGAAACATCATAGTGGAATCCAAGTCAATGGTGAGGATATGTAAGGACCACTTCTGCAAACTGTATATCGGTGACTACGAACCAAAATCTGTTCTCAGAAGGGAAGGTCCATTTCATTTAAACGACGACGAAAGCTAACAATCTCGTCTTCCCGAATTAGACGAAGTACAGATTGCCATATCTGAGCTAAAAACTAACAAAGCCGCTGGAGCAGATGGCTTGAATGCCGAGCTATTCAAAGCAGCTGGAGATAATTTGGTTTGAAGAAAGCACCAACTCATCTGTAATATATGTTTGCATAATTCCAAAAAAAAGGAGACCCCCAAACTGTACCACTTATAGAGGCAACAGTCGGCTTAACATAGCTTATAAAATCTTCTCTGCCGTAATATGTTATCTTCAACAACCTGATAGGTCTTTATCAGTGTGGTTTTAGACCAGGGAAGTCTACAGTCGGTCAAATATTCACATTACGTCAGATCCTGGAAAAACCCAAAGAACAACAAATCAACTCCCACCATCTTTTCATCAATTTCAAGGCCGCATATGACAGAGCCATGTCTAGTTTTGGCGTTCCTCGTAAACTCTAGCATTTGTGCAGGCTGACAATATGGAATTCACGCTGCTCCAAAAAGGTTGAAAACAACATAACAGAACTTTTCGATTTCAAAAAAGGTTTTAGACAAAGGCGATAAGCTGTAATGCGATTTTATTAACATAGTAATTGAAAGAATAGTGCAAAGCTCAAATGTCTACACTAGAGGCACTATCTTTCAAGAATCTGTCCATTTAGTAGCATATGCTAAAGACATTGACATAATCGGAAGAACTCAACGTGATGTCAATGGGGCTTTTGTGAGTATTGAGGCAGAGGCGGCAAAAATGGGTTTTAGTGGTTAATGATGGCAAAAGAAAGTACATGCTGTCATCGAAAAAGGACTCGGTCAAAACCTCACCATCGACAGAGGTAACTCTAAGGTAGTTAAGGATTCGTCTACCTAATCTTCGCTTTGAACTCAGAAAAGAACACCAGCGCTGAGATCAACCGAAAAAGTAATCTTACTTAGCGGTGTTTTTTGGGCTAAGGAAGCTATTGAGTAGCAAAGCCTTCTATCGAGGGACCAAAGTGTAGCTATATAAGATCCTTTTATACGGTGCAGAAGCATGGACTATGTCAAAAGCGGATGAAAGCACATTGGGTCGTTTTGAGAGAAAAGTGCTTCATGTGATCTATCGTCCCGTATGTATAGAAGGGGATTGGAGGAGAAGATGGATCGACGAGCTGTACGGGCTTCACAACGACGGCTAATTCTTAGCCAGAAGGGTAAAAGTCCAATGACTAAGATGGCTGGGTCACGTAGAGCGCATTCAAACCAATGCTCGGGTCCAGCCCGGAAAGTCTTAGAATCCACACAAGCTGATGTTCAATTTTCGATATCTCGTGATTAATCAAGATGTGTCAATACCTGTTTTTTGCACAGAATAAAATCATTTTGAAATCAATACCCTCACTAATTCACTGTTTATATAAGCAATAAAAACTTTCAGAAATACTATTAAAATTGGTTTCGGCAACAAATCTCGTTAACAAAAATAAATTTTGAAATCAAACTATTTTGTCATATGCAAAATATTGGTGGTAATTTTTAGATAATTTTTTAAGAAAAATTCAATTTTCTTAACAAACACGAAAATCAAGGAACAAAGAAATATGTTGACCGTACTTGTTCTTATGAAAAAAACTATTTAAAGAAGAGTTGAACATCTTGGAGACTTGAATTGAATTTTCAATTATATACTGTAACGAGTATATTTTTGGAAAAAAATACAATTATAATTATTTTTTTATTTTTGTTAATATAAGGAATAAAAACGTTTAAAAAATTAAAATAGAATAGAAATTGGGTTTCGACTAAAAATATCGTTAACAAAAACAGATTTCGAAGTAAAACTATTTCATTAGATGCAAAATATTGTTATTATTTTTTTAATGTTTACGTTTAATTAAAAACACGAAAACTTACAAATTTTTAAGCAAGATAAATTGACAGACATCCCGTCTGTCGTGAAGTTATAAGTGTGGATCTCATCGAAGTCTCTTTTTTAAGTTTTTTCTACAATTTCAACTACTTATGAATAAATTTCTTGGTACCCGTGGCATGATAGTTAGTGCGTTGAGCTGTGCCAGAGATTCAATTCCTGCCTATGCCATTTTAAGTTTTTTTTTATGTGTATTGCCTCTTGCGAGGAATTGACCAATTCTCCAAGATTAATTGTTCTCATAAAAAGTGTTTTCTCATATTAGCCTTTGGATTTGGCTTAAAACTGAAGGGCCCATCCATCCCTGACAACAGTACTCGCATACAGGAATGGTTCAGAGTTGTCACTAGCCCCTAGTTCTCAACTGACTGCTGCGCCACCCAATTTATTTTATTTTATAAATACATTTGTTTTCTTTCCAAACAACAAATTGAAACTATTTTTATTTTCTAAATACTTTCGGGTCACTAGTTTAGAACCGTGAAATTGTTCCTTTTCCTTATTATTATTAATTTACATTCATAACAATGATTTGCTTAAAATATCAAACAACAAATCAAATATATTTTATATGTATTTGAAATATTTTCACACGAAACCAATAATTGCAACGACAATGAATTTTTAATTTGATACGAGTCAATGACATCTCATTTTGATATGATCCCATAGATTTTTGTCAATTAAACCAGTCAAATTTATAATAAGGAATCAATAACAATAGAAAATAAAACCAATGAACCTTTGCGAAATAATTTTTTTGAAAAGCCTCAACCAAAACTAAAAAACATACATAAATTATTATTCATTTATTTAACTTTCCGCTGTGATGCCTTCATTGAAACGAAATAATTGAAATCAAATTTTATAATAAAATCAGCAGCTGCAATTTGACTTGAACTTTTCAACCCCGCATCGCACACGCGACACGCATTTTCTATATTAGTCAAATAATCAAATTATTTATGCATTAACATTTCCAAATAGCTCTAAATGTGACATCAGTTAAGTTTGTGTGCTTAGCCTATCAATGGCGCCTGCACAAAACGCTTGCAAACTATTCTCCATTAAATGATATCCCGGATATCATAACCAGCACACAAAAATACCATCACTGCCAAATAGATGTTTATAATAATGCTTTGTTCCATTAGACTCTCCTCGTCCTTATTCCCATCGTCGTCGTCGTCCTGACTCCTGATGATGATGGTAGTATTATATGGCGTGCGTTGGCGTAGTGACAGTTTTCATTCTAATGAGTTAATTACTTCCTGTAAATAATGAATTCCTATGAAGCCGTCATGAATATTTTATGCAGTTTTTAGTCACTGAACATTCAGTGTGTGTGTGTGTGTGGTAGCGGTATTAGGGACTCCTTCTAAGTAAGATCCTCTTTATATTTTTATTGCAAAAACAAATATTGTAGCGAGACGATATAGTAACGAGGAGGTGACGATGGTGATGACGATAACGATGATGATGGAACTAAAAGATGATGATTCTCATTCCCATAATAGGGTTGCCGTTTAGTATTCTTGTGTTCCCTGCAGCAATTTAAGGGAAAACTTTGAGGATGAGTAGTGTCTTTGCCTACAAACTCGTATATGTGTTTGAGGTTCAGCCCATGGTTGAATGGTTCCTCCCCTCAATTCTGAGTTCCGAATAATATGAAATAAAAAATACAAACAAAATGAAAAGAAAATGTCAGAAATAACAAAATCTCCATTCATGAATTTTTTTCCTGGTCCTTAAAGTTCTTCTTGTTTTTCTTGTCTAAGTTTATGCCATTATAAGACTTTTAGGATCACTAGACGCGAATATTTAACATTTCATAGTAAATATATGGCGTATAGTATGTCAAGGTTTATGTTTTTGCTCGGAAACTAAAGTTATGGAATTTGAATTGTTTAGCATAACTTATGAGAAAAGCACGTGCAGTTATGGTAAATGCAGAAAACAAATTTAAGGAACCCCTTATAATTGGTCCTTGGTATACATATATATGATGTAGATACGTATATTTGTTAAGGTTAGCTTATGAATTTTTGTTTTTATTTTATGTGCATATATTTTTGGAGTTTTATGCATAATTTATGATTAAAACATCGAAATAAGGTATTAGAAATTCATATCATTGATATTTATGAGTTCCGAAATGAAAGTGTTGATATTTTAGTTATTCTTTATAAGTTCTTATACAATTTATATATTATTAAATTAAAAGTGTTTTTGATGTATTGAAGTTTAAAAAAAGTTATTTTCGTGTGTTTAAGAGGTATAGAACTTACAATAGGGTTAGCTATCAAACTAACGGTCATACTTATAAAGAAAGGTATGCAAAGATTTATATAAGGACAAAGTTTTTAAGTGGTGGCAATTCATGTTGAACATCTGCTCTCTTTTTTTGGAGGAACTATACAGGAAGGAGGCTCATTTCCTGCTCAGCGAATAAATACATAACGAGTTATCTATTTTGCGGTTTGAAAAATATAGTGCTGGACATCTGAGTTTTTAAACCAATTTTTTTGTACACTTGCAAGTCTGACATTTATGAAAATGGATCGCCTAACTATCGCACAACTCATACACACTGTTAAAATTTAATACAAAAATGGTGACTCTGCCCCATCCAGGTATCGTGTTTTAAGGAAAATAATGGTTTACATAATCGTAGAACTAAGCAAAATTGTGAAGAAATTTGTAATATTGTTACAAATATTGTACCAATATTGTAAGGCCTGTGCATCAACGTTTCGCTCGTACAACTAAAATATCGCTATTGTAAGTGAAAGTGTTGCCGAAAACAGGAATTTGTCGATTATTCGTCGTTCTCAGGAATAAGGCCTTTCTAACGGTATATCATGTCGTGTTTTCCATTTGCATCTGTTTAACTCAATACGTTTAGATCATGTTTAACTCAAACACTTATTTGTTTTATTCTCTTATTCAACTCAGCACATTTTGTGTTCAGTATCATTTTCAGTATCATTTATAAACAAAAGATAAATTGGCATTCCAAAGTGTCATATCATTATGCATACTTTCTGTATCGCATTTCCTATTTGTTCTATTTTTTACTACAATATAAGTGGTTGAAAGAAAACATTATGATTCAATTCTAAGAAATGAATCTAAGAACAGCAATTATTGTGGGAAGCGCAATCGCTGGCTTCATATTCACATTTAATTTTGTCATTAAAGTCTTTTCTTGGTATAGACTCCTCAATTCAGTAGGATTGTGGAGTCTCTTTTAATATCCAATTTTAAAAATTCACATTTCAATTGCCGTCCGACCTTCACGAAGTAAACATGTATCAGTAGCATAACAAATCAAAAATAAATTGTATCTTAAAACAAATTGTGTTTATTGTTTCTTTTATTTTGTTGTTGGGTTGCATAAACTAATGTATCCCCTTAAACATCTGGTGCCGAAACCCGGGAATATTGAAACTTTAGTGGAAAAATGTACAGTTTTCTTTGCATTGGTGGTTATATTGTTTTTAATGTTTGCAATCTTAACACTAATTTGTGAAAAGGGTGATTCTTAAAATAAATGTTCTATGTCGCTCGTCTCAGTCGTATCTTTCGTCAGCGTCGTCGTCGCGTCGCTTAAATATATGTTTTGGTTTTGGTTGCATGCATAAGCATCTTTAGTTCGATTAAATAAAAGTTTTATGTTGTATCGCGCACATAATACACTACAAGTATTTTTGCATTGTCTTTTTTGGGCACATAGCAAAGTGCAATTCGTCACACATTTCTTGGTATTTCGTCGTGTCGTTTCTCGTCGTGTTTCATTACAAATCGTTGAATTAATTATTTAATACAATCGAATCAATTGATATACATACATACATATACATATTAGTATCATGGCACAAGTAATCAAAAAATTAAAGGCCCGTCGGGGTGTAATAAAAGGACAATTAAGTCGTATCAAATCGCTTTTAACTGATGACAAAATTAAATCTATGAACTCTTTCGAACTAGAAACAAATTTAGGGCTTCTAGAAAATTACTTTAATAATTTTAATGGGATTCAATTCCAACTCGAAGAAATCGATGCAAGTGGTCCAACAGAACGCGATGAGTTTGAAGATTCGTACTCAGAACTGAAATCGAAAATATTAACTAGCATAAATGGTAATTTTGATCGGCAATCAGCTTTTTCGGCGGGTCGTCAAGTACGCATTCAGACCTTCCAAAGCACAAATTAAAAGTTTTCTCTGGTGAACCTGATAAGTGGTTAGATTGTTGGAGTATGTACTCCATAATGGTTGAAGAAAAGGTTGCTGACCCTAGTGACAAATTCCAGCGTCTTAGGAATTTGCTTGAAGGCAACGCTTATGAATGCATACGGTCATTGGAACCAACCGCAGAAAATTATCCAGAAGCATTACGTATACTAAGGAATCAGTATGATAACAAAAGGTATCTGTATCGCATACATATTGGTAATATAATTGATTTAAAAAATATTCCATTTGCTTTAGTTAATCATCTAGTATCCATTAACAATACAATTAATTCTAACATGAGGGCTCTATTGTCTCTGTCAACAAAGGAGCAGGTGGCTGATGGTTTATTACTCGTTTTTATTACATCAAAATTGGACTCTTTTACTGCTTCTTTATGGGAGGAGCATGTGATAAAACTAGACGAATCAATGGTAAAGGATCAAACTAATTCAAACACTGAAATGGTAAAAAGTAAAGCATATCTTCCAACGTGGGAAGACTTCTCTAATTTTGTACAAAAAAGATGTAGAACTTTAGAACTAATTGAATTTAATAAAAGGCAACATTGGTCACACAAACAGCAAGATAAAGGCTTAAAATCAATTCGTTATCAGCAAAGGCCTCATTCATTTCAAGTAACACAATCTAAAAACTGTCCTTTCTGTACTCAAAATTGTCAGAGTGCAAAAACATGTTCGAATTTTACGTCTAAATCCCAAAATGATCGTTATAATTTAGTTAAATCACTTAATTTATGTGTTAATTGTCTCAAGCCTGGACATGGAGCTCGGAATTGCCAATCTAGTAAGTGTAGGAATTGTCAAGGTAGTCATCATACATTATTGCACCGAGATCAGAATTCATTGAAGTATAGCCCATCATCAAGTGGAATTAATCACAAGCCAAATCGCACGTTCTTTTCTTCTGAGGAACCAATAAGTTCAACTAACTCAGCTCAAGAATCTCTAAGTTCTTCTTTGTCAGAAAATGCTCAACAAGCACTACACACAGTTGATGATGAACCAACTATTAAAACAATCTTGGACATTTCTAAATCTCAAGTTATTCTTACCACTGCTTTAATCGAAGTTAAATCCTCAAATAATAAGTTCATTACATGTCGGGCTCTTCTTGATAGCGGCTCCCAGTTGAACTTTATCACAAATCGATTAAAACAACTCTTGGGTCTCAAAAGTCTCTTTTCTAATACAAATATCAATGGTATTAGTTCGTCGGGTATAAACTCAAATTATAAGTCGTTGGTCACTTTGAAATCTCGTATAAATGAATTCAGCACAGATATTGAAGCCATCATTTTGGAAAACATCACTGGAAACATTCCAGTTAATAGATTTGATATACATCAGCTGCAAATTCCTAATAATGTTCCCTTAGCGGATCCATCATTTAATGTTCCTCAGCGTATTGACTTACTTATAGGCGTTGGCATTTCACCACATTCATATAAAGTGCAGCTTACACAACAACTGAAGCCAGCTGACCATTCACAGCGTCGTAGAAACGTTAAATGGGTGCATTAACAAAAAAATGTTCTTCAGTGACGAAGCACATTTTTCACTCGGTGGGTATGTTAATAAACAAAATTGTCGTATTTGAGGTTCGGAGAATCCTAAAGTAATTGACAATAGGCCATTACATCCACAAAAACTCACTGTTTGGTGCGCTCTTTCGTCCAGAGGTGTGATTGGATCTAATACTTCTTCGAAAACTAAGGTGATGGTCACCGTCAATTCGGAGCATTATGATAACCAATTTCTTTTTCCCTGCTATTGAAGAATACGATTTGGAAAATATGCGGTTTCAACAAGACGGTGCCATATGCCACACAACACTAGTGAATATGGCTTTTATTGCAAGATATATTTCCTGGCACCGTAATTTCTCGTCATGTCGATATCAACTGGGCAATAAGATCACGCGATTTCACAACGCTCGACCTTTTATGTGGGTCTACCGAAAAGACCGTGTTTATGCAGATAAACTTTTGTGCACTTAAAAACCAACATTTGTCAAGTCATGGCTGAAATACCGCCCAATATAATTATGTCAAAAAGTGTTTAAAAATGATGAGTGGTTTATTCAGACATAATGTCAACGTTAAAACTTTATAATTAAAAGATATAATGAAAACAATATTTTAAATGTGTTTCATTTACGTTTACTTTTAAAACCGCAAAATGACCGTGTATAATGAAGTACTATTATCATTTTTGAAGTAAGAGCAATCGTCATGAGACTTCTTTACTTTTGTTAGCTCTACAGCGCTTTGTCGTCCTGTCCGCAAGTAGTAAATATTGACAGCTTACTCAAACTCTAGCTTTTTGTCTTCAGTTTCGAATAAATCGGTGTGTATAAGCCTCATTTTATTCGCTTAACTGGAGATAAGGTCTTGCTTTTTGTTAACTCTAGCTTTGGCTTTTAATACTTTACGAGCTGGAGTTTCACTATTCATTTGCTCAACATGCTCAACAGTACCCATCTCAACCGTGGAAAACGCAGTTTTTTGACAAGTGACAAGTCGCTGTAAAGCTCGTTCGTGGTTGTATCGTCTCTTTCAGGGGTTATTTTTCTAGTTGATACAAATCGGTCTAAAGATCTTATGTAAAACGCCTTTCTCACGAACACCTTCCTTTAGAAAATACCAATGGAGCCTTCATCCGCTTGAGAGAGGGCCCATGCTGAACCGGGATGATGAGGGTTTTATACAACGTCCCATTGGTGTTAAGCGATAGGGCTTTGTTTCTCAATTGTTAACTTAATCCAAGGAATCATCGGTTAGCAAGAGTTATTTTACACTCGATTTCAGCATTGAGTTTATTTGCAGAGTAAAGTACAGTGCCAAGGTAGATGAACTATTTTGCAACCTCATAATGACAGCATAATCTTGTCGTAATCTTCTGGAGGGTCTGTTGAATTTCAAACAATTTTGGCGGATCACCGACAATTCTCTAACGTCATTCTGATAAGGCGTATCAACTTGGCAGAAATAAAAAAATCGACAAGATACGGTATAGTATAGTTCGCTCCTTGTCAAAAGTTGCTTGGAAATCGATGAAGAAATGATTAGTATTGTTATGTCTTCTACAGAATTTGGTGTTTAGTGACGATTTGGTCGATGTTATCCAGTCAATTCTTCAGTAAATGACTTCAATAATTCACACAATACACTTGACAGGATCTTCTATGCGATGATCAAAATGTAGTTACAGCAGAGAAGGCGATCAACTTATTAATGTATCGGGCAAATATGAATTAAGTTCCACTATTCAGGTATCCTTTCTTCCAAAAGAATATTGGCTACAAATTATACCGGTGGTGTATCCTCATTTCTCTGTGCAGTTTTCGCACTTGATTCTTGCTAAATCATCCAAATCATCTCAAGAAATGAACCTACGAACTCAAACCTTTGGATTCCATTTTGTTTGCGTATTTAGGTGTATGTAAAGAGTACAACTTAGTTGCCTTCTTAGATATAGAAGGTGCATTTAACAATATCGACACATCTGCAATTGCACGTGTATTGACATCTCTCAAGGTAGATAAGTCGATCAGCGAATTGATTAATCAGATGCTGGGCGATTTTACTGCACAAAGAGGTGTCAGCAGAGGTACGCCACAACATCCCAATATACTAAAAGAACTCTTACAAAACGCTTTAAATAAGCTCATCAGATGGACAAATCGGTAGGACTAGACCGACCTTGTCCTCTTCACAAGGAAATACAAAGTCCCACTCATTGACACTCCCCTCATAAACGGTGTACCACTTAAATTCTCTAAACAAGCAAAATACTTGGGTCTCATTTTGGATAAGAAATGAAGTTGGAAACCTAATACTCAAGAGAGAATAAACAAGGCCACAGTAGCCCTGTTCTTCTGTAAAAGGGCCATTGGTAATAAATGGGGCCTACAGCCCCGCATTACACACAGGCTGTATATCTCGGCCATATGGCCGATCCTTACTTATTGAGTAGCGGTATTATGGACGGCGCTAAATATAGCGACAAATCGCGATAAACTCAGCAAAGTCCAACGAACAGCCTGCCTGTGTATGGGCGGAGCACTTCGCTCTACCCCCTCCGCCTCACTTGATGTTCTATTCCATCTTATACCGCTGGACATTTTCAGTAAGCAAACGGCTGCTAATACAGCCATATGGATTCAAGCCTCCTCTCTGTGGATCAATAATGGAATTAGCCACACCACTATTTTGAACTCGTTCAGAATAATAAACAGTATTATTAAGTACACCATACCCCATCCTCAGTTTAATAACTTTAGCTACAAAGTGAATATACCTCCCAGGTTTTCTTGGGAGAATACATCATTTTTGAACGATGATCCTATAGATTTTTATACAGACGGATCAAAAGCGGAGGATGGGGTTGGTGGAGGCGTATACTCAGATAGACTAAACTTAAGTCTCTCTTTTCGTCCACACGATCATTGTAGCATGTTCCAACCTTAAATCCTGGCTATTTTCTCGGATAGCCTAGTTGCGTTAAAGTCCCTAGAATCTGTCTCCACTAACTCACTAACAGCCCTAAATTGTCGATCATCTCTTACGGAGAGGGCTACACAGTTCAACATTCACCCTTTCTGGGTGCTGCGCCATAGAGACATTCCAGGAAATTGCAAACCTGACGAACTTGCAAAAAGCGGAACAACTTTACCTCTGTTGGCTCACAATGCTAGTATAGATATCGCCTTAGCTAAATGTAAACTCATGCTAAAGCAAGATACCATAGAGAAAACAAACTTCAGGTGGAATAACACCACCACCTGTTTACCTGTTTAGCGACTAAACTAATTTGGCCTAATCTTAGCGCCAGGAGCTCAAAACAATTAATTTCTCTGAGTAGATTGCACATTAGCTACGTTATTGGTGTCCAGACTGGGCACTGCTTGATAGGAAGGCATGCTATTCGACTTGGAGCCCCTGCAAATGATTTTTGAAGGAGTTGCATGGACGAGGAGGAGGAGGAGACAATTTCTCATCTTCTGTGTCCTGCCTTATAACAAAGACGTAGAATCCACCTTGGAGACTACTACTTCAACGATACCAGCGATCAAAACAACCTAACCTAACCTAACCTAACCTAGGTCTATGTTGACAAACATACGAGTATATCAACTTTTGATGATTTATTAGCCTACATTTCACACATTACTGAAATTCGACTGGAATTAGCATTCAACAAATGAATTCAAATTCATATTATTAATACAATTAATAAAATATTTTGTTGATTATCATTTTTAAATGAGCTACAGTGATGTGATGCGTTGTTCATTGGTTCCGTAATCTACTTATGTAGATTGACCAGCGGCCCGGCTTCGTACGTGTAGACAATAATAGGTACAGATATTTAAGTTATAAGCATGCTAATTAAACCACCATGAATCACTAAATTAGAAAAAATTGTATGCTTATCTTAAAGCCTCCCTGTACACTGCGTTTGCTGTAGTATTTGTAGGTGGCAACAAAACATATTGATTTTCAGGAGATTCTACTCAAGAAAGTGCCACATACAATTGGCCATGGGAAAAGCACTCTTTTCTTAAGTCGATACCAACTATATTAGAGTTGTGGCTATTTATGTCTAACCGTGCGAAGCCGGGTCGGGCCGCTAGTATTCTATAATATTGTCAAACATTTTTTTGTTCTTTCATCAATACTCTTCGCAGCGTACGCGATGAAAAACCTTTAATGGCCAATTTTGTACACCTTTTGCTAGTTAGAAAATTGCAATAAATACAATGTGGTCCCAGTTCTTCGCAAATAAACTCGTAGATCCAATCTCAAAATTCAAAGTCTTCAATGCCACCGTGAATACTTGTTTTTGCTATGGTAATGAAGTATATGGTTTCGAACAGTTGGAGGAAATGGAAAATATACAGAGGTATTTTTTCAAGCGAATTTTTAGGTTACCTATTAACACTCCTAATTATGCTATCCACCTAGAGACAGGCTTACCTCAAATTTTCTTGAAAAACTTAAAGGCTAACGCCGATTTTATGATCAGAGTTATGAAGCGATCTGACCAAAACTTGCAAAAAAGACTCCTTAAAATTTGTTTTAGTAGTGGATATAGTCCGGTCAAAAATTGGTATGATCTTGCTGTAGCACATAACCTTTCAATATCATTGCCAGTGGACAATGTGGAAGCAATAAAAAATGCATTATATGAATGTATCTCTGTTATAGATGACTCGATGTATAGGCTTTGTGTTGCGAGAGGGACTGCATCAACATCGAGGAATATATACAGACAACTTAATCTGAAACTTGGTGAAAGAAACTATTTTAGAGATGAGTTTACAGTTTCTGAAATGAGCTTGATCTTCAAGATAAGAACGGAAATGCTCGATTTGAATTACAGACCACATAGAACAGACTTAAACCCTGTGTGCTCTCTTTGCAACCTTGGTCAAAACGAAGATGTTTTGCATTTTTTAGCACTTTGTCCAATATTACAGGAAATCCGAAGGCTCTACTTTTATTCTAGTTTTCTTTCTCAAGAGGAATGTGTCAGTGTACTAAACGGAGATCGTGGCTGGAAGCCTCTTATACGCTATGTCTCACATGCACGAAAATATCGAAACGAGTGTTTGAGTTTGTTTTGAGTTGTAAGACGATGTTAATGTGATTGTATCTTCTCCTTTCTTTTTTTTGTTTTTAACCAATTTAAAAGTCCTTAAAATTAAAAAAAATTGAGAAACATACAGTTCTTTTCCTATCTTTTTGCTTTTTTTTCTCACTTACAAACCATTATCTGTTTTAGCTAAACAAAAGCCCATTACCAATATTTTTCTTTTTTCCTTAATTTTTTTGTTTTGACTAAACTAAAAGTCACATTTTTTATTAAACTTATAAATACCTGTTATTGCTTGCTTTATACTATATATAATATATCTATCAAAATATACTTTAATGGTGAACATTATTCCATATGGTTCAATGTTTTCTTTTTTTTCTTTGTTTTGACTAAACTAAAAGTCACATTATAAAAATAATAATTTAAAAAAAAAATTGTTTTCTTTAATATTTATATTTATATTTACATTTTCTTTTTTTTAACTATGAAACTTATTTTGTGAAATATTCTCTCTTTTTACTCAAATTGTACTTTTTTTTTTGGTTGTTTATTTAATTAGTTTTTTTTTTCCCGGCAGACGGCTTATATAGCCATGCTTTGTATATCTTTTATCATGAAATATTGTACTTATAAAAAAATTGCAAAAATAAAGAACGTATCTATCTATCTATCTATCTATATTTTGGTTTTAATTTTTGCAAGTAAAGCTAAACATTTCGCTAACCAGAATCTAATAAAAATAAACATATTTTTCAGTTTGACAAAACTTTTTTTTTGTCTGTATTACGAAAAGAACACGCTTTCCTCATCTTTTGTGTTTCTTCTTTAGCCTTCAAATTAATAGCTATCCTAATTAACTTACCAAACAAAACTTTTTTTGATACTTTTCGTTTTGCTTTGATTCAAAGTATGGAAAACAGAATTCCAGCGAAAGTTACTCGAAAACATCTGTTTGTCAATTAACTTGAAGATACAGTTTATTAAATTTAAGATCTTTATAAAACTTGAAATTATGTATATTATTCTTTTTTTCTGTACACAAGAACCATTATTAAGTTATGAATCAAGGAAATTTTCATACACATGAATTTAAAGTAAAAATAAAAATAATCGCCTACAAAATTAAATTCAATTATGACATAGAAATATCAAAAATTAAATCTTCTCATTTTGCATCTTCTTGTACCGTCTACACTCTCGTCAACTCACACAAAAATTAATTACATTTACAAGGGAAAAACTTTATTTCATTTCAAATATTTGGATCTCCATGTTTCAACGCAGCAACATTTTGATCTTCTCTTTTTGTCTCTTAATGGCAATGCCAAACTTTATCCTTTTATTCTCACAAAAAAAAGATATCATCATATCTATGCCCGTATATCTCCGGCTGTTCTGTGAAGCTTTCGTTACAACTATAGATACTTCTTTCTACACTTAAGTACTATATAAATAAAATATATTTCGCAACAAGAAGCGATATAGAGGCAGTGGTAGCAGCAACCATCTTAGTGCGGGCATAAAAAGTCATCTATTTCGGAAACGAATTCAGATAGAGTACAATTCACTGAAAACTCGAGCGCCTATAGCTTCCTACTATATTCATATCCAACTTCATAGGGAAAAAGATTATAATTCATTTACACACTCCACTGTGCTTTGGAATTTTAAATGAAAATCCTTAGACTGTAGCTAATCTCCTTCCGAAAATTAAACCACATCAGGCGACAAAAGGCAAAATTTTCTTACATCAAACATACACATAGAAAATAAAAAAAAGTAAGTATCTACTCGAATATAGGCTTTGCTTTGGTTCTTAACTATTTTCGGGATCAGAAAAAGTCTCCTTACGACCCGCGCCATTTTGTCTCTTGACAATTGGAGTCGGAGAATGGAAAATTCAATGACAATGAAATAAATTGAATTAATCTAGCATTAGACAATGCCAGATGAAAATCATTGTAAGTCTCCTTTGTATGTACATTGTACATGTATAAGAAAGAGCATTTATTTAAGGATCTTTCCAAGAGTACGTATTCGTACTACTGCACAGTGATGTCTTTGTGGCGTACTTTACGTTTACATTTCCTGAAATTTGCGTCGCCTGCCAGCCATGCTACCATCCTGCCATTCTGTTTCTGCCTGACATTGGGTGCTATAATAATAAAATGGTTTCTAATAGCATATCCTTACTGCGAAATTCCAGAATTGATTTTCCTAGTTTTATATTTTTAACAAGAAACACCAAGCGACAGATGGAGATGGAAACTTTATTTTCTCTTATCTGTTGATCCATTTTTCGCGACAAAGTCAACACAAAAAAGTAGTCAAATATAAGTTATCAATTGAGAAATAATTGAAATTGTTTTTTTTTTTTTTTAAATGCAAACTTTTCAACAGGAGGACCAAATATGGAAAAAGCTTTTGGTTGTTCCTTCTCTTTTTTTTTGAGGATTTATAGCAGGTATTTGAAAAGTAAGTTTATTTTGTAGTTCCAATGGTGTCCCAAACTCACAGGGGTTTGCTTTGCAACTTAAGTCACTTTTATCAAAAGATGAAATCAATACTTCCCTTTTCCTTGCTTTAAGTTCACCAATTTATTACTGTACATTATTGTTCGGTATATATTTTAATTGAGATTTTAATTTCTTTTGCCTCTAAGGACCTACATATGTATATAAATGTGAATGAATTGTTTGCGAAAAATTAATCTGTTTTTGAATATTCGTTAATCTGTGCTGTTTTTTCAGCATTTCTATTTGAGTGCACAAAGCAACTTTGAACAAAAGGATCCTGTTTCAATTGCTTTTGCAAAAATATAAAATCGTTAACACTCTAACAACACCAGCCCACAAGTTTCACACAGTATTTTGTTTATTAGTTCATATCATCTCTTGGGTTTTTCATGTAAAATCGAAATTTTATCTGTTGGATAGTAAATACACATACATTTCGTATTTTATATAAACATTTGAGTTTTTATATCTTTTTAACTTACAAAATACGGCAAACAGAATATTCATATAGACTTTCTGTTTTGGGTCGATAAATTTGATCATTTAAGAGACTAAATTGAAAACATTATTTTAAGAAGACTTCAAAAAACAATAAATCTTGTAATCTTGTCTGAGAAAAGGCAACGAATAAAAGAGGATATTTAAATTCTACAATTAGAAAAGGAGCATTACAATTTTTCGATAGAAATCATTTCGTTTTTTTTTTTCATTTTCGAACTAAAAGAAAATAAATTTAAATTTTATGGGACTTCTGGCAAATGCGTAATTGGAAATGTGATCGGTGGGCGATATGTTATGGGAACCATAATGGTAATCAATAAAGAGGAAAAGAAAAGAACATCTGGATAAGATTGGTTTATATAACTGATAAAGCTTGTTTCGAATTAATAACGCATCTTAATGAATAAATACAAAGGCCCAAAAGTGAACATTTTAAGATAAGAAGCAAAATAAGAAATAAGTATTGTGACTCTTATAAATTTGTGTTTAAAATTAAATTCAAAAAGAGGCTGGAATGGGACCCACACTGATAACTTCCAGTTCCGTCTTTCGATTTTTCTTACTTAAAAGTTTGCGGGCTTTCGTGTTTTGTTCAAAAAGTTGTCAGTTGAATTATTCTTAGAAATTTAAAAATTACCAACAATATTTTGAAAATAATAAAACAGTTTGATTTCAAAATCTTTTTTTGTTAACGAGATTTTTAGTCGAAAATTAATTTTTACCAATTTTAGTAGCATTTCTTAAAAAATTGGATCAATGAAATTAATTTAAAGTTAATGTCTTCTATTGCTCAAGATATATTAAGAACCGAACATCGATTTTTAACAAATTTAAGTACAGTTTTTTTTAGATGTAATTTTTTTTATGAAAAACGAATTGTTGGAAATATATGAATGTCGAAAACAATGTTTTCTGTGAGATAAAATAAATTTGAAGAAGATATTGTTTATTTTTTAAAAGATAGTTAAGTCGAAAGTAAATTTTTACCAAGTATTGGTATTGTTTTTTTTTTGGTTTTTATATTCTTCTATTTCTCAAAATTGTTCCGAATGTTAAAGACAATATTTCTTATTAGATAAAATGCATGGGAAACCATAATCTGAAATCTTTTAAAAAATACTTGAGTAGAAAATCAATTGTTACCAACTTTGAGTATTGTTTTTATGTTTTTATCTAATATATAAAATTCTTCTGTCACAGTACTCCTCCGAAACGGCTTAACCAATTTCAATTAAATTTTCTTATCTATTTTTTATATTCCTAAGTATTATTGTTTAATTGCATCAACATTGTACACGGTGCAACGATCTCACGATAGTATTCAGTGATGCTATGTGCAATGAAGCATTGATTGATATTGAGGATCTTTGCAACATCATTGCCAACTTACCACTGAGTCATTTCGGTATGAATTTACCAAATCGAATTGGATGTTATTTAATAGACATTGAATCGAATCGTCAACTACAATACGATACTGTAGAAATGGCCGCAATGACCACATCATTCTCGCAGTTTCGGCAGGACAAGGTGGATTCTTTTTTGGATGCACAAAGTGGAACTGGCAAAACATTACTTATTTCGATAATTCTTGCTAAAATTAGATCAAAGAATGGTATCGCATTTACTGTTGCATCTTCTAGAATATCGGCAACTTTATTGGATGGAGGCAGAACAGCTCATTCAATATTTAAACTGCCACTAAATTTTCAAAATAACCCAGGCGTGGTGTGCAATATAAAAAAGAACAATCATCTATGGACACAGTGCTGAAACAGTGTGAAAAATTTATCTGGGATAAATGCACTATGGCACACAACCATTCGCTTGAGGTGTTGAACAGGATATTGAAAGATATAAAAACAACGACAGACTATTCGGGGGAACTCTGTTACTCCTTTCAGGTGATTTCAAACAAACACTTCCCGTTATTTCGCGTTCAACGCCCGCCGAGGAGATCAACGCGTGCTTATAATCATCACCACTGTAGCGTAATGTTTAAAAAGTACAAATGAAAGTTAATATGCGTGTTCAAATGCTTCAAGATCCATCCGCTGAAGCATTCTGGAAACAACTGTTAGATATAGGTCTCGGAAAAGTTACACACGAACGAACGTATGTACACAAGCAAGCAGAAACAGCTCTCTAAAAATCTTTTATTTCGTCTCAAGGGACCTTGAAACGTCGAGATATTATTTCAACATTTTTAATTTAAAAGAAATCGAACCGATTTCAATAACTTCCTATTAAAAGTTAATAAGGAAAGATAGATTTGTAACCTGCTTTTATGTATCTAAGTACACGAGGCATAATGGTAAATGCCTGTGGCATCTAAAGTTTTTTTCACGTGTACCTACTGCTTCTTGCGAGGAATTGATAGACAAAAGTAATTATTGTCATGAAAAGTGCTTCAAATTAGCCGTTTGGATTTGGATAACAATTATAGGTGCTCTTTATTCCTGTCACTGGGCCTTAGTTTTCAAGGCCACTTAATTTATTTATTCAAGAATACAAATTACATATCGCAAATTTAAATTGTTTCAAATTCAAATTATGATTACATTTGTATTAAATTATGTTCGCTGTTTTACATTATTGATATGTTTGTGCCAAAAACTACGAGTTGAGTTTTTAATCCTATTTGATTTACTCTGTTAAAATACAAAATTACACCAAAGTTTTTAAAAACACAAATACTTGCCTTTATCTTTATTTGGCGTTCTTAACAAATAATTTAATCTTACAAAATTGTTTAGCCCTGCTAAATTTCTGACCTGCATATCTGTAATACCCGTGCTTTTCAAATAAGTTGTTCGAACTTGGGTTGAAACTATAAGTTCCCTCCATCTCTGATAACATTACTCGTTCTCTAAGGACTGTTGCGCCACCTAATTTTTTTAATTTAATTTCTGAAGTAGTTGGCCTCATTGCAGTCGCTAGTGTCTTAAAGTATATTAACACACATAATTCTGCACTCTGGCCTGGATAGTTTTAAAAAACCACTGTTTACAAGTCTTTTTCCGAGTTAATAGAAAACAATATTTGTCCAGCCGGTCCCAAAAAATGGTGAGTCCTTTTCCCTACTTAACTATAGTCCAATAACCATACATTACTTACGTCCCTAGTTCTAAAGGTCATGTAAACGCCGATCAATGTTTAGCTTAAAAAAAATCGAAATAGAGAAAGATTCTTAGGTCTACTAATAATATCTTGATCTAACCCAGTAAATTGTTTCGCTGATGACACTACCCTCAGCTATTGATGTTGATTACTAACGGCATCGTATGATACTCTCATTAAATTCTGTCTTGGAAGCATTGTTCAATAAGGAATCAAAACCCTACTACTACTGTTGCAAAAATGTAACGCTTCCCAAATGCGATTATCCATGGGGTCGCACTTCCATCAATGAGATTAACAGCTCACTGCAATAGATCTACATGCGTCACAAAGAAATATCTTGTCGGGTGTGCTAACTTTTGAAGTCGCCAAAAACACTGCTAAGTGTTTATGTTTTCCCTGTCGATGGCAAGAAGTTTTGCACCTATTCTTATTTGGCTATAATTTATGAAATCTTTAGTACAATTCCTGTACTAAGGCAGGTTCACTTCTTAACCACACTACACGAATGTCAAATACTATACCAATTATTGCAATAAACATATACAGTCATTCAAAACGTATGGTCTTTAAAACTTCAAAGGTATTCATAACCCAAAAAAGGAAAAAGCTAAGTTTTAAACGTCAAAAACAGTGGTACTCGTATATCAACATAAATAATATCATACATTTTTGTTTGTATTAAATTCTTAAAAATTAACCATCATCCTTTTTTTTAAGTATATCTTCTAAATCACAGGAGTCTTACTTTAACACCTCTCCAGAGGAAACAGCTCTGAACCAAAAATAACAGTGGTATTTAAGTTAAGAAAAAAAGATAGAACTTTAATCTCCAGATGATGTTTTCATATTTTTATTATCATTATGCGTCAGTACCTTTTTCACATTGTTGTTGAAACAACTTTTCAACATGTTTATGGAGGAGGAATTTGCTTTTCCTTCTGTTTCCTTTGTTTATTTTGTTTTCCAGTAGATGCCCGCATTAAAAGAAAGTAAATTTGACATTGCATATAAAAACATAAACCCTTTTCTAAATGTTTTCTTGGGATGTTTGTTTATTCTTGGATTTTATTTTGTTCGTTTTTATTGTTGACAAAAACACATTATAAAGGACATTGTTACAAGTACAGATTTTTTGACATTAAACTTAAGTGAATAAAAACAAAATATATATATGTATGAATATTCTTATTTAGACTTATATGAAATGAATGAATCCTTATTCAAGGACAATAACAATCTGATGCTGTAGTTAAATATTGTCAATTCGAAATGGAAGTATTAGAGAGTAACTAAACACAGTTGCATAATAACTTAGGAATTTTTTTTTTAAATTTGTAATTAAGCCATGAAGTTGAAAGAAGTTACGCGTCGATAAAAAATCAAAACAAAATACAAAGAATACATTTCCGAGGGTTTTGGAGTCAATCCCTCGCCTTCTAAAGTGTTTTTTTTTTGCACGGGTATTGCATCTTACCACGAATTGTTGTTGTAATTTTTAAGAAATGTGGTTTTCAATTAGCTAATACTTTTTTCGGAGATGGGTTTTATGACAGGTTTGGTTTACCAATCATTTATAAGTACACTTTCTTTTAATGTGTTAACAAAATAATGGTTCTGTTTTTGCGAAATGCAATACAGCCAACTAATCAATCAATTTATTGAAGAACACTTTTGGCAAGCGCATTACCTCACGTTGCGTCGTGTGCATGAGTCGCTTGTCTGCACTTATGATTGAAACCTTCGAAGAGAATATTTAGAACGTTATTACTTAAAAGCTTACCATCAAGAAATGTCTAAAAGAATGTTGGTCCAATTGGCTGGAATTATTTACGTCAAACAAGTCGGCCACGAGTTGTAAGTGACTAGCCCCTAGTTCAATGGACTGTTGCGCCACCCCATTTATTTTACGTCGGCCACATGCAGAAAATCATTTTTGAAAAATATTTTCAAATCCTTATCTTGGCTATAAATATTGCATATATGCACCACATGTCTAGGAACCATCTTTTTAAATGTGAAAGCTTCGTTGTAGTTTATTAAATTAAATACTCGTACGTTGTATGCTAAAGTTAAGCTAATACTCTCTGTGACCAGTCTAATAAAAGTCTATCAGGTCAGAGAAAAAATTGAAGACAAAATCTTAAAAATCTAAGTTAAATACTTTCTATTCTTTCAAATGTGGCGTCCATAAAAAACAAGCGTATTCAAAAATACGGCTGACAAAAGTTACATACAGAATTTTGGTAATATATGGATCACTGAAGTCTTAGAAAATGAAACCAGAAGATTTTTTTCTATTAAGGGGTTATCTATTTTGCGATTTCAAAATTATATGGCTGAAATTTGACGTCTGTCAAACTAACTAATTTGACCAATTTTTGTTTGTATTTAAAAGTTTAACATTTACGTAAATGGATCGCTTAATCATCGAACAACGAATACAAATTGTTAAAATCAACTACAAAAATGGTGACTCGGCCACAGCAATAAGTCGTGATTTAAGTGGAGATTATTTTTTACATAATCGTCAAACTACACAATATCTACCACTGAAAACATCACTGCTGTAATTAAAAGTGTTGCCGAAGAATTAGAACTGTCTTACGGCATATTATGGCGTATTTTGTATTTTTATCTACACCTACATCCATATAAAGCCAGCTTACACAACAACTGAAGCCAGCGGACCATTCACAACGTCGTTGATACGTCGAATGGGTGCTTAAACAACAGACGTTGGACGAGGATTTTTTGAATAAAAGTTTCTTCAGTGACGAGGCATATTTTTCACTCGGTAGGTGTGTTAATAAAAAATAGTTGTATCTGAGGTTCTGAAAATCCTCAAGTTATTAAAGACAGGCCATTAGATCCACAAAAAAAAATTACTGTTTGGTGAGCTTTTTGGTCCGTAGAAGTTATTGGACCTTACTTATTTGAAAACGATGATGAAACAACTGTCAACGTCAATTCGAGCGTTATGGTTATATGTTAACCGACTTTTTTTTGCATGCTATAGAAATACGACTTGGAGAATATGTGGTTTCAAAAAGACGGTTACACACAACTCGAGCGAATACGGCATTTCCTGGCAGCGTTATTCCGCGTCGTGGCGATATCAACTGCCAACCAAGATCAAGCAGTTTGACACCGTTGGACTTTTTTTGTGGGGCTACGCGAAAGGCTTGAGCACTAAAGAAACATTATTTGTCAAGTTATGGCTGAGATGCAGCCCAATATGTGTCAATGTGTCAATGGTGGTCATTTAAATGATGTAGTGTTCCACACATAATGTCAACGTTCAAAATTTGTAATAAAAAATAAATATCATGAAAAAAAAATATTTTATATATGTTTTATTTATACTTAATTAAAATTGAAAAATAAAACGAAAATTTAAATTTTGTTAATATTATTTGTTTTATTTTAAAAACAATAAATTTCACAACTTTATTTATTTATTATTTAATTTATGACGCGACGCGTTTCGGAAATTGTTCTTCCATCCTCGGGCGTATAATTGAGTCAATTTTTTTTTGATTTTGTTTAAAGAAAATTGGTTTGAAACATATTTTAACTAAAACGTTGCATTATATGACATAGTTTCTATGAATGTATACTGTCAATCAAAAAATTAAAAAGTCTTGTTTCTTAAATGCTTAAGTTAAATATAGTAGTTATTACCTAAGCTAGCACCCAAAGGATGAATAAGAATATGCTTTTATGATTTAAAGTTTATGACCTTTGATGTTGCTTAGTGCGTTTCCTAAAGTTTGATGTTATAGTTTGAAATTTCTCTAATTAAAAGTTAAATACAGGGTCAGGAAATGATGTTCTGACTTTTGAGTCAGTATGGGAGAGAAAATAAAATTTCTGTAGCTAAATAAAATATGTAGAATTTCTAAAGTGTTTTTGAAATGTAATTAGTTTCAAATCAATTATTCTTAAATTATAAATCATTTTACCTTTTGGGTGTTTTATTTTAATCTTTATAAAAAAGTTTATCATTAAAAGCTTGAGTTTGTCTAGAAAACAAACTAAAAGTTTTGAAGCTTAATTGGTTTCGCATAATATATGCAATTAAAATAAACTTTCAGATTGTATTTCCATAAGTATTCATACATTTAGCTTAATTTGTACACCAATCTGGAAGGATATAAAAACCTACATAAATAAAACCTCAATAATTACTTTTTTTTTTTAATTTTCAATTAGTTAAGATTATAAAGCCCACCACTAATTGATTTTAAAAATCCTTTTTTAAAATGAAGTTTGATGAAATTTTAAATTTTTTTAGTACGGCATTTTGTAGACAAATGTAGCCAAATTAATGTTAGGAAAAAAAGTAGCTTAAATATAAATGACTGTTCTTGATACATTATTGAACATTTTTGGCTCAATAACACTAAACGGCTATTTAAGAAGGTTTATGAAGAAAGATAAAAATGTTTGTTAAAGTTTAATTCGATTCGGTATGAAAATATACTATGGGAAATGGTTTTTCCACAAGAATTATACAATTTTGAAAATTGTATTCGTATAAGTGTTAAAATCTCAACATTTTATAAGACTCTCCAGTACAATTTTCTGTCCTATACCAATATGCCAATGGCACGTTTTTAAGTAAATCCAAATTCATGTGATAAGTTTGTTCGTGCCGATTTTATTTTTTCAAGTAGGTCTTATGTCAAGGAAACATGCTATACAAATTGTTTAACATAAATCAAACGCGGCTGAACATTATTGACAAACCGAACCATGATTTAACGGATGTTTTTTGTCAATCTGGCAATACTTTTTCAACAGTTGTACTTTTTGACAGCTGTCTCTTTCACTAATATTATATGTACACCATTTTATAATAAATAGGCTTACCCTTGGACAGCGTTTGAATATCAATCAAATTTATTACCAATTCATTTGTCTCAAAGTTCAGCAAAATACTAAAACTACATTTTGTGTTAAATGAACAAACTTGAACTCAATATTTTTCTTTCTTCATTTTTTTGTTGTTTTTGTAAGTTTTCTTGCTTTTAAAAAAAAGTCCTCAGTTAAATTTTTCTTATGCAACAATGGTTTGCATATTTAAAATTAAGTTTACTTTTAAAAATTTGTTTTTGTTAACGAGATTTTTAGTCGAGAACCATTTTTTTAGCAATTTTTACAAGTTTTTATTTTTTTATATACAAAAATACAGATTCAATTTTTTCGTTAACAACAAAATTAAGCAGAGAAATAAATCGTTTTGAAGTCGATACCTTAATTTTTTCACGTGATATCGAGAATCAAACATCGGCTTTTACGAATTTTGTTTAGATTTGCATACATTTTAATTTTTTATGACCGTTGAATTTTTTTTATTAAAACAAATTTACTGAATATTAAAAACAATATTTTTATTTATAGTCGAAAATCAATTTTTACCAACTTTTACCGGTTTTTATTTGTTTTTATAAGAAAAAACGTAACTTCGATTTTTCTCAAAACTCTACCAGATGTCGAAATCATTATTTATTTCGAAAATTATTTTGGAGGTGAAATCAACTTTTGTTCATAAAATATTCGATATGACTAATATTTTATTTCACTTTTTTATCAAAAAAAATGTTCTAGTTAATTATCACGTCACATTATTTAATTTAAAATTTAGTTGAGGTCGCTAGCGTTATTACTTCGTGAAATCTTTGGGCTCAAGTTTTTAAAACTTACTCAATCAATTTTACTTAAAGTCCTTTTTACATCTCCGGTGTCATTATCTTTGCAACAACATTTATTTGAGTTCTTGAGATATGAATATATTGACGTACCATTCTTCGATTTACATTCCATATACCCTTGAAGCGTTAAGAAATGTCAAAATTTTTAATTCTACAAATCGGCCTGTTTACAATAACTTCCTATGTCCTATGTCACTATTTGAGGAAGGAAACCATTTGCCCTTATAAAGGGTGATTTTTTGAGGTTAGGATTTTCATGCATTAGTATGTGACAGCTCACGCGGGATTTCAGACATGGTGTCAAAGAGAAAGATGCTCAGTATGCTTTGACATTTCATCATGAATAGACTTACTAACGAGCAACGCTTGCAAATCATTGAATTTTATTACCAAAATCAGTGTTCGGTTCGAAATGTGTTTCGCGCTTTACGTCCGATTTATGGTCTACATAATCGACCAAGTGAGCAAACAATTAATGCGATTGTGACCAAGTTTCGCACTCAGTTTACTTTATTGGATATTAAACCAACCACACGAATGCGTACAGTGCGTACAGAAGAGAATGTTGCGTCTGTTTCTGAGAGTGTTGCTGAAGACCGTGAAATGTCGATTCGTCGCCGTTCGCAGCAATTGGGTTTGTGTTATTCGACCACATGGAAGATTTAACGCAAAGATATTGGTGTAAAACCGTATAAAATACAGCTCGTGCAAGAACTGAAGCCGAACGATCTGCCACAACGTCGAGTTTTCAGTGAATGGGCCCTAGAAAAGTTGTCAGAAAATCCGCTTTTTTATCGACAAATTTTGTTCAGCGATGAGGCTCATTTCTGGTTGAATGGCTACGTAAATAAGCAAAATTGCCGCATTTTGAGTGAAGAGCAACCAGAAGCCGTTCAAGAACTGCCCATGCATCCCGAAAAATGCACTGTTTGGTGTGGTTTGTACGCTGGTGGAATCATTGGACCGTATTTTTTCAAAGATGCTGTTGGACGCAACGTTACGGTGAATGGCGATCGCTATCGTTCAATGCTAACAAACTTTTTGTTGCCAAAAATGGAACAACTGAACTTGGTTGACATGTGGTTTCAACAAGATGGCGCTACATGCCACACAGCTCGCGATTCTATGGCCATTTTGAGGGAAAACTTCGGAGAACAATTCATCTCAAGGAATGGACCGGTAAGTTGGCCACCAAGATCATGCGATTTGACGTCTTTAGACTATTTTTTGTGGGGCTACGTCAAGTCTAAAGTCTACACAAATAAGCCAGCAACTATTCCAGCTTTGGAAGATAATATTTCCGAAGAAATTCGGGCTATTCCGGCCGAAATGCTCGAAAAAGTTACCCAAAATTGGACTTTCCGAATGGACCACATAAGACGCAGCCACGGGTCAACATTTAAATGAAATTATCTTCAAAAAGTAAATGTCATGGATCAATCTAACGTTTCAAATAAAGAATCGATGAGATTTTGCAAATTTTATGCGTTTTTTTTTTAAGTTCTTAAGCTCTTAAAAAATCACCATTTATATTAAAAAATGAAGCTGGTCAAAATGCTACAGGCCATGGGGAAAGCTATAGAGTCATGATTAATTATTTTATAAGAACTACCCAAAATTCATTTAATTAGAAATAAACATTTGCAAATGGTTGGCAATTTTTTGTGTGAGAGCAACACTTTCGCAGTCTTTCAACTAAACTCTAGAAACATTATATTCCTTGAAGGAAAAAAGAAAAGCATCCAAGTCTTGAAATATTTAAAATTATACAATTTTCTTAATAAAAAATGTATATACCCCTACATCATTAGTAACTTTAAAAATATACACACAAACATTTCTTGGGACACAATAATTAGGAAATATCTAATTTTCCTTGAAAACAAACAGACCAATTGAAAGCAAAATATAATTAGGTACTTTATTCAACGAACATTGTATTTTTGTCGTTTTAAACAAATAAATCATATTGCGAATAACAAAAGAGATAAGCTAAGCACATCATTTTGGTTGTATCACTGTGGGCAGTTTACCACAATTCTCATGTTTTGATTCAAATAAAAGATGTTTCTTGATGCTGTGAATCTTTTTTGTTGTTGTTTTAGTCCTCCTATCGTCAAATGAGGTGCCATTCGTAAATAATCTTCTTTTCTTGCTCTAAAGGTATTTATTCGTTTTATGCAAGAATTTAAAAGAATTTTGTATCGAGGAAGGTACATTTAAAACGTCAAGCAACATAATATTTGCTACTATTTTAAAAAGCCAAAAAAGTCTGACATTAGTAGTTGTATACCAATTTTAAAACTGTTTTGCATTCCTAAACTTTTTTAAAAAAGTTGTTTTGTAATAGTTTAAATTTAACTGGAAGAATATTATCAACGACATGGTTTTATACGACAACGTTCTACTTGCAGTATTGCGTAAGTGATCGCTGATTACTCTTAAGCTTTTCACCAACCTTCACAATTAAGCTGAAGGCAATTGGCCGATTGGGTCTACCTCTGAGTTTATCATATGAAATTCTTCTTATCTTCAAAATATGTCTTATCAAGTAAATTGCAACGCTTTTTTCCTTTCATTGCAAAATCAAGAGTTCCTCATGGTAGTCATTTAGGACCTCTACTCTTTATCTTACCTATCAGTGAAAGAGGCACTTGTGTATTCGATATTGCTTAAGATGATGATGTACCTCTTTGTGTATACGATTCAATAACATTTGTGTCTATGTGGATGATATGATAATTTTCAAAAGCATTACATCTCTAAACGATTGATTACAACTCCAAGAGTCTTGCGTCTTCTTATATTCATTGCATTTGGACGATATTCAGATACAGAATGTCTTTCAAAAACTTTAAAAAAAATCGTCGTGCAAAAACATTACAAATTTAAACCTACTATGTATTTCTTTCTGAACAATTTCATGCAACCGGTTGATGTATCCTTAATATTTTTCAAGAATATAGAGAATGATTTCTCAAACGATATTCTAATGGTGGAAAACACCATCTCATAGCTCGTAGAGCATCAAACAACAACAACAACAAAACGAAGATTTTCTTTTGCAAATAACCCCAGGTTGATATTTGTATAGCGTTATCTACCAAGGATATCAGACCAGAAAATGAGAATGAATACCGAAGGCATAACGCGTTTGACAAGTTTTCTTTTTCATCGTCCTTTTTTTTGTACATTTTTCTTTTTATCCTTTCTATAGTTATATTTTTTCTTTAAAAATATCTTGTCTTGGTTTTATTTTTCTTTCAATTCAACCGAATGAAGAATAAAATTGTTCAAAGAAAATATTCGTCTTGTTTTATTTTTTATTTTATTTTTTTTTTTTTCACGCAAAACGCACATTTTTTCGAGGATTTCTTTAAAGATTCTTGTATGGAAGAACATTTTATCACATCCTAACTTAGTTTGAATATCCGTTATTATTTTGTATTTTTTTGATATTATATTAAAGAAAATTGTCGGTTAAGTTAAGATTTAGATTTTTTTTTTTAAAAGCGATGTTTTGTACGTTTTAGTGTTTGTCAGATATAGTTAGTAATTGGAGCTTTTGAATACATTACGTTAACGTTTATCACATTGTGTAACAAGTATCGTTAAGGAAAAATAATGTTGTGCTTTACTGAATAAGTATACAATATGGAAACCTTCTTTTATATACAAGCAAAAATATACATAGATGTAAGGAGATGAATTGTTTAAATTGAAGCCCCGAAAATAAACCACTACAACGCGTACTAAATGAAAAACTATGTTGAACTGAACACACGTGACAAATATGTTCAAATCGGTTTTTGAAGATATTAACTTATTTGAACTTGAAGTTCGCTAAACCCAAAATCAGATTAATCGAATCAAAACATCAGCTTGTCCACTTCATCAAAAGTTCCAAAACCCCAGACTTGTGCACTATAAGTTTGAATAGCTCTGCATACTGCCAAAAAGAGTTTCCATTTTGAACAGACGTTGATATTCTGCTTACTCAAAAAACAATGCCATATCGCGTTAATACTGTTCTTTGCTGCTGCATTTATTTTCTCTAAATGCTTAAAAAAGTTCATCTTTGGAGTAAGCAGAACACCATGATTATGTGTACTGAGGTACTATCCGAATTTCTTCTCCATTGAAAATCCACTTTTCCCTATTTGATAGCCTGCCACCATTTCGGAAGACCATAATTTCCGGTTTTGAGAGATTCACTTCGAGATTCCAATTGGCGCAGTACTCTTCAAAACGTTCTATTATGCGTTGCTAAACCTCCACATCCTCTGCTAAGATCACCATGTCGTCAGCATACAGCAACAACTTTATAATTAAACTGTCAATATTAAGACCTCCTTCAATAATCTCATGTAGATCATTTATATATAAAGCAAAAAGTAAAGGTGATAAAAGGCATCCTTGTTTCAACCCATATAGTGTTTTGAAGTTCTCCGATAACTCCCTTCCCGTCCACATTGCTGATTGAGTATCAGAGTATATACACTCTAGCAGGTTTACAAATTTAGTTGAGACTCCCATTTCGCGTAACTTGAGCATTAATAGTTGTCGGGAAATTTTATCAAAAGCCGAGTCCACGACTAAGACTTTCTTTTTTTCGACCTCTTTGAAAATTGGAAAAATCACAGATTTAGTAAAAGTTTCTCTATCCTGCATTCTTCTAATATTTTTCTGTATGTCATTGCGAGTTGTTCCAAAAAAGTATCTGTAGCATTTATTATGGACTCATATGGAATCCTATCTTCTCCTGGCGCTTTATTAAGCTTTACGTTTCCCAGCATGTACATTAATTCACCAACACAAAATAGAATATCTAATGTTGACTCCTTGACGTAGTTCGCTACATAAAGTATGCTGCTCATTTCTTGCCTTGGATTTAGAAGACCTCTGAAATATGCTTGAAATTCCAAAGCAGTTATGGCAGCCATCACATGTTGGCCTTGGTGTTTTATCTCCTTGGCTAGACGCCATGAGGCTCTGCTGTCTCAAACTGTATTAATTTTTAATTCTATTTCTTGTTGGTATAATTTGTTTGCTTTTTTTTGCAAACATTTTTATAGTCTTGTTGAGATTTCAAATAGCATAGTTAAGTCTCTTGACTTCTTGATTTGCGAAATGCATTGAGGGATTTGAAAGCTTTTCTTCGTGCGATTTCACATTCGGAACTCTTGATGCAGACAACTTTATTATGTTGGTTGAGTCTGCTAAATCGATTGTTTCTTTTTCTATCTTGACTTGCTGAAGATTTAAGTTAAGATTTGTTTGATAGTCTGCTTTTTTGGTCTCATTCCATTTGAGTTTTGGCAAAAGATTGTTGGAGCAGGTTCCGCTATCATTGTTGTTTTTCTGAAAGCTCAATTTTATTGGTAAGTGATCCGACCATATAGCATTTTCTACATTAAACCGTTCGACAAACATCAGCATATCCTATGGAATCGCACAAATATCAATCACTGATTCTCCTATATTACTAACGTTAGTTAGATTCCCTTCTTCGTCTCCTTTTGTATGTAAAAATGTAATGTAATGTAAAGAACTGGTACTTAAATTGGTGTTTGATTTTCGACTAAAGATCTTGTTAACAAAAATAGGTTTTGAAATCAAACTATTTCATCATATGCAAAATATTGCTGGTAATTTTTAGTTAATCTTTGCAAAAAATTAAACTGATATTTTTTTAACAAACCACGAAAACAGCAAAAAAATGAAAAGAAATGGTTTTCAATTTGTTGAAGATCTAAGCAAGATAAATCGACAGACGGGATATTAAGTTATCTACCTAGCCTCTTTTTTAATATGAAATTGCAATAAATAAAAGACAAAATTAATTTTTAACAATACAAACTAAAAACTAGCACAAAGTATTTTGCATAATGTCAATATTGTACATAAAATTAGTATCGTCAATATCTTCTCTAAGGTTCATAGAGATAAGAAATGGTTTTCCACTCAATTATTATGTTATTAATATTTTGTTAAAGTTCCTCATTTTTAAAAGTTGCTTTGATATAACTTTTTAAAAAATAAATTGATATTAAACGTTCGTAAATTTAGAACTTGGCGTTTATGCTGTGTCTTTGGAATATAAAGGGTACTTGACTTGAAAAAACGTCACAATTGAATGCTGCAAGCTGCAACGAAGGCTCCAACGAGTTCGGGTTGTAATGGGCGATCTTAATTAATTAATATATTTTCAAATTAATCAGTATTTTTTTCTATGGCGTATCCATTCTTCTAGAATGAGCTTCATTGTGTATTTTCGTTATAATTAGGGTGAATTTTCAACTGCTCCAGATCCCTTTAGCTGATCCTAAACCGTTGATGTTCAACATGTTCATTTACCTCCAGTTCCTTGATGTTCCTTTTGTAAAGGAGTAAGTGCAAATCAAGGCACAAGTCAAAAGCTTCTGGTCTACAAAAGGTCGAGTTCTTGTCAACAACGGTGTGGAATTGGTTACCACGGATTTTTCTTTACACTCTCTTCTGAAATAATGATGTTCGGTTTTGATGACTTATGTTCCAGGTATTAATTGATTGTTAACTGAAAAAGCGACTTCAAATTTTTCCATTACACTTCAATTGGCCAATTGGTAGCACGATTATGGCTACCGTAAAATATGTAAAGATTTTTCTACGTGTCATCTCAAAACTCTTAAACCTTTTTTAAAAAAAATGTAATTGTAAATTTTGCAACTAGACACTTACGCCTTTTTAATGTATTTTAAGGACGATTTTTAATCCTTCTATTGTACAGTGGACTTTTAAATTTTAAATTTTGAAAGTCATAAATGCTTGAAATGAAAAATGAAATCATCAAGTCACTTGTAGACTTAGAGCAAAAGTCTATAACTAAACAATCAGTTTGAATTTTAAAAGCAAACTCTTTTGTTTCACTTTAAATTCAGAAAACATAAAAATTGTCACATTATATAGAAGTAGCAGTACACTATAGTATGTAGATATTTCCATTTTTTATTAACAATAACAAGACCTAAGAATGGAGAAATGCAAACTCAAAACGATAAGTAGCATCCACAAAATGTTCTATGCATGCAAATTTCAATGGACACTCTCGAGTATATTCCCAATCAAGTTCTAAATACATGAAATGTGGTTCAAAGGAAGAGGGTCCTTGCGAATATCAAGCAAATCCTTTCACATGGAATATAATCTACTTCATTCGTCTTGCATTCACAAGTGTTATATGTAGGTACATACTTCAAGTAGTGTAGGTGGTAGTTTTCAACCTTCAAGGCATCATCCTCACAAAAAACTATTTTTAATTTTGAAAAAAATAAAGGAGCAAAAATGTTCCTTTCATGAAATTTGGTCCATCTGTCATTTTATAAAACACACGTGCCAGACAAGGCAGGCGGCTCGGCCGTATGAGTAGGTATAGTATCCTGGAAAAAAAGGACATGGCCACTTCACTTTCACTCCCCTGTCTCTCTCTCTCGGGGTACATATAAATATATTATATATAGTTACAGAATGACTAGTCTTTTCAATTGCATTCCTGGAAATGTGCAAAAGTGCTTTGGTCTTTTGCTATGAAAAGCAAAAATGAGAAAGCGTTGTACCACTCGAGCCACACCAGTTAAGTGTACAGTGTTCAGGTTGGTAGGTACTTTCACAGCATGCCAACCGTAACCAATATATCTCGCTGCATATCTCCTCGTCCCCGTTTTCGTCGCCATCCCCATTCAGATCGTACTCCTATCGTTGACGTCCTGAGGGCTGGTTTTATGGGGTCGTTTTATAGCGCTGCACTGTGGGGTGGCCGTCAGGACAGTCTGATGTTAAGAGTCGTTCACGTCCTTTATTTCAGTGACCACCCACTGTGAGTGAGTGAAGGATGCTGGCCAGACCACCGAAGCCCACTACCACTTTTCACAGTTTTTCACCATCACTTTGTGGGTTCTGCGATGCGATTCAAATTTGAACGTAGTTTTCTTTTTTTAACTTTTTAAAATAAAAATGGTTTTTTACTTTTTTTAAGCGAGTTAAAAAAATGTTCCTTTCGACTCGTCCTTGGCGTTGTCGGTCCAGTTGTTGCAGTCGTGGTTGTGCTGTGCGGCAAAGGGCCAAGAGGTGTGGGAAATAAAAAATTATATGATTGGATTGCTGGTTGGAGGAAATCCCACTGAATTTTCAAGCGAGCCAGCCAGCCAGCGGAGCACCCATTTCCAACAACGCTGCGCCGCGAATGCAATTTAAACAAATTGAAATTGCACATGCCACTCAGGGGAATAGAGCAAAGCTGTGTGGAGCGTGAAGCGTGGAGCATGGAGCAGTGTGGCCAAACACAAAGTGCGACTTAAGTTAATTGCAATGCGAATAACGTTATTTGGGATTTTAAATGAGCGTGTTCAAGCTATGGGGACGCGGACGGGGAGTTATATTATCTGTTCGTGCTGCACATACGATTTATATAAATACACATTCGTGTGTTTTAGATGAAACTGAGTTGAAACAATTAATCAGCGGCTACACATATCTATTGAGCTCGTAGTTAAGTGCAATCGATTTTAAAATGGACTTAGCAGGAGTGTGTTTTGAGTATTTGAACAGGACACGTGCTTCAATTTAAGTGAAAAGGAGAAACCCATTAATTTTTTTTTTATTTTGTTCATTGGTTTTGCTTTTAGAAAGCTGGATAAAGTAATTGATATGTTTCATGTGGTTGTCGGAAATTGTTTTAAGTTTAATTCGATTTTAATTAACATTCACTCACGTGAACAAGTGGTTGTATAGAGTTGTTTTAAATGAACTACTTCAGGAAATAACTAAAACCATCAAGGTTGAAAGGAGAGATTGAGAGCTGCTAACAAGATTTACCGGCATTGAAATGGGAGAAGTCAAGTCATTTGAAGCTTCATTGAACAATGTTATAGAGGCCAGGGATAGCTCCTTGATATATTAAGTGTATAGTAGTTTTAGTGTAGAAGTTATTACATCTCCTGTATATATCTTCTAAGGTCTTGAAGACAAACAAAATACTGAAACCGGATGCAATGTATATTTCTCTTGAGGTGGGGTTTGAATATTAGGACGTTTACATTTATATATTAACTTCCCTTTCAGAATATTAATTATAACATTTTTTGAGAGATGGACAAATTTTGAAGACAATGTCTTTCCTTGTTCTCAAGATACTTGAGTAGAAAAACATTTTCTATCACATTTTAGTTATTGCGTTTTTCTGTAAGAAAAAGTTGTCAATTGGATTTAACAAGGAAATTAAATAAAAGTTGTCAACAATATTTTCCATTTGATGAAATTAGTTTGATATCAAAATCTTTTCTTCTTCCCGAAATTTTTATTCAGTTTTTATGAATTTTAGTAGAATTTTTTGAAAGTTTTTATTTCTTATATAAAAAAAAAACATTATTTTCCGTTAGCAACAAAATTGAGCAAGGCCAGGTTAGGTTACGTTAAAGGAGCTGTTGGTGAATGTATTAGGACACGCTTAGCCCAGTTTAAAGCCCATTGTAATACCATATGAATCTTGAGGCTTTCTTCAAGCTCATTGAAACCAGTTTGAGTCCCTTACGAAACGTGAGAGGCTGGATTATGCTAATAAATATGATTGAGACCGTTTAGATCGTTATAGAAGAATTCTCTTAGGTAATTCTTGCATTTTAAGGCTAGAAAAGGACATGTACAGAGATTACAGCTTTGGCAAAAGTCATTTGAGGATATGCCTAGCCACGTGGCTTGCTTTCCTATTAGCCATTATAGAGCTTATGTGTTTGCCTTCATACCGTCCTGCATTAGCAATAGTTTACATGTAGCGATTGGTATGGAAGCCTTTTCCAGCGAGCGGTAGAATGGTTTATACTGTACCGTTTATGGCAAATCCATCGGTCCGGGACTCTGCAAAGGTCAATATTAAACTCGTGTAACATCTACATTAAAAATGATCGAAAGTTATGGACTCTTATAGAGTTTGTATAGACAGAGTCCAGAGATTTGAAAGTGGCCTAACTATCTTCGAAAATAGGACAAGACTTCTTTTGTCGCCAAGAGTTCCGCCTGGAACACGCTACCATAATTGGGAGGGCGTAATGAGAGACTTAATATCAGTCGTTCAGAGTACAAACCTCCACCAACCCAATCCATCTGTATAAAAGTGGGCTAAGTCGTCTTCTAGCAATGCTCAATCCTCCCAGAAATATCTGCAAGGTGTAAAAATCTACAAGTTTCTGTCGAATGGCTGTTGAGGGATGGCTGGGGTAGTCTTTGTGCTTTGGAATTGATTTCTAGTACCTAAGAATTACGGAGTGACCAACGTTGTTGTAAGCGTAGTTGTTTGCTAAATATATCAAGAGGTATTAGGTAGAGTAGGATGTATAGTGCCCTAGGTGGGGTCGTGCCGAGGGACCCGCTTTTACATAGGCAAGCTGAATGTTGAAAGCTGAAAATTGAGCAAAGAATCATTTTGAAGTCAATATTTATTCGCTGAAGTATTAACTTCCCATAGGAAGTTATTGTAATCCGTACGTTCGCGACGTTTTTTTCGTCGTTCATAGCTCAAGAACCAGAGGAGATATCGATTTCAAATAAATTTTGTTATACAGATAATAAGGCAGAAAGATGAAGAAAAGGCTCTCAAGAAAATTTCGTGGGTAGCATAGCAATTAGCAAAAAGGTGAACATTTTGGTTAACCTTAATATCTTACGAACCAAAAACGCTAAATACTTGAATTCAATTCATAAAAAATAAAAATCAAAAACATTACTTAAAGTTGGTAAAAATTGAATATCGATTCAAATATCTTTTCAAAAACTTAAAATTTAAATTTTTTATTTTATATTATAAAAAATATTGTTTTCAACCTTCTTAAAAATGTTGAGAAAAATCGAATTGACAGTGTTTTTACAAAATATAAAAATCTAAAAAAAAATTTATAAAATTTGGTAAAAATTGATTTTCGACTCAAATATCTTTTCAAAAATTTGAAATATTGGCTTCAAACTTATTTTATTTCACAGAAAATATTGTTTTCGACATTCAGTAATTTTTATATAAATATCCAACAGTCCGTTTTTTCATAAAAAATGAAATCTACACAAAATAGTACGAAAATTTGGTAAAAATTGATACTAATACATAAAGACAAACTTTTAAGCAAGACAAATCGACTGATGGGATGGGAAGTTAACAGTGTGGGTCGCATCCCAGCCTCTTTTTTTTTGTAAATTTTGATTTTTAGAAAAAAAATTCCTATTGGAAATTTTACTGAATGTCGAAAACAATGGTTTCTATAAAATGAGCTTAGTTGGAAGAAAATATCTTTAATTGTTGCCAAATATTTGAGTAAAATACTATTTTTTAGCAATTCAAAATTTTATCTCAAGTTTTTAGCAATTTGTTTTATTTTTCAAAATTATATTAATTTGGTATCACTCCACATTTGATAATAGAAAATTTAATTAACGTCAATAGCGTTTTTGGATCGTAAGATATTTTAAAAGTTAAAAAAAGTTTGTATGCTAAAACTAAATTTTAAAAAGAGCCTTAAGTTATTAAATTTGATTGTTTCAGAAATAAATATGCTTTAGACTGATCTTGCAGATCTTTTAGTCAGAATATTGCACTGGTCATCATCGCGTGTTCACCATCGAGGCATTTTTCAAGAGTAACGATTCGTACGTAAATGATCGTCGACAGATTTGCTTACACTTCGAGCGAATATGTGATGGGCCGATGTTGTGTTCGTGAGTGCAGAATTTCCGCACAACTGCTTCGGCTTTTAACACTTTACGGCCAGGGCCCCTTGATCTTTAAGGACTCTCGAAAAAATCGAAGTGGTTCAAGAGATTCTGGCCGAAAAAACAAGACCTTTCGATATGGAAAAGGACAGCCTCACTGAAATTTTCAAGAGCAATTATTTATGAAATTAAAAAAAGATGATTCAAAGTCCTTTCAAAATTCAAAACGTTCACATTTTTGTCAGACAATGTTGGAGCTTTTTTGTACTGTGAATCTTATTTTTGGAGCGACCAAGAAGCTATAATCCTCAACAGAAACACCAAAAGTCATAGCATTGCCCCAGCGTAGTTATTTTGTGGGCCTTTTTGAGAATGTTTAGAACCAGGTGACAAATGTCAATAGTGACTTTTACCGACGCATGATTTCTATTTCCCGAATCTGCAAGCTTATTCATAGTTTTCACACACACACGTCTACAGATTCGATGAATTTTCTTCGGGAAGCTATCCCTCAAAAACTTATCAGTCGTTTTTTTTAAAGAAAACATTCGTTGAGAAATCAGCGCAATTGAATCAAGTTTACTGCAGCGTGATGATACGTAACCAGAAACTCCGTTGTGAACAGTGCTTGTAACTTGACGGAAGACATAATGTTCAAAAATCTAGATCCGCATTATTAGTCTGTCGGGTAGTATTCAAATAAAAGAATATATCATATTGATTTTTTTTAAATTCATTTTATACATCATACTTCATACTCATACTAATATTATAAATGCGAATGTAAGTTTGTTTGTTACGCTTTCACGCAAAAACTACTTAACCGATCATCATGAAACTTTGCACATACACTCTTGAAGGTATTAGAAGTAACACAGGATACTTTTTATTAAAAAAAAATTAACGAAAAATAATCTTCAAATTTAGCTACTTCAACGCCATCTAGCATCATAGTAATGAAGTTTTAACCCTGAATACTGTAATACCAACCCACTGTATTACCGACATGTTACGAATTTTGAATGCTTTTGTCTGCGCATGTTGTTGCATCATGTTAGAGGTCCCATTAGCTTTACAGAACTTAAAATTGTCATTAGTCAGGAATGTCAAACCTACCGAGAAGCATGTGAAGCTCGGCGACTGTTAGAAAATGACAATTATTGGGATGAAACTATGGAGGAAGCTGTATAATGCCGATCGCCAGATAAAATCAGGGAACTTTACGCTACGCTTTTATCTTCTTGCGGTCTTTCTAACCCTCAAACTCTTTGAAATAAGTGCAAAGAATACATGGCTGAAGATATTTTACATCAACTGCAGCGAGTTCACAGACATTACTTTCAATAAACATGTCTACAATAAAACGCTAATTATAATCGAAAATAAGGTTTTAACGATGGTTTAAAAAAATTAGATGATTTTGGAATGTCCAGCCCTCGAAGAGACAATGTGGATGATTTTGATAATGAAATTGCACGAGAGCTAGATTATGATTTTATAGCACTGCAACATCAAGTGGCAGAATATGTGCGTTTTGTTCGCATTTCATATATAGTAAAGTGAGAAATTCCCAACAAAACGATCCGCAGTGGCCAGATTTTTGTTTTTAAAAATTGGTACAACTGAAAGAAAATCTGTCAAAATAATAATACAAAAAACACACAAATAAGAAGAAAGTTTGTTTCTCAATTCTTTATATATCTGAATCGAGTTGAGATTTATCTATTTTAAACTGAGGTAAACCTTTTTTGGAAACATAGCAAAACATAAATATCTTTTCTATTGTTTTTTCTTGCAAAATAAGCCCAGTTAGTCCATTTTCACTAACAAAACTAAATAATATAAACAGTAATAGATTTGTTTTTTCCGCAATGGAAAACACACATGATTCCAAATGCTGAACTACTCAACGAACACAGCCATCGATATACAAATGCAATATCAATCGTACCAACATTTGAGAACGAAATCACATAAGATCCATTCGAGGCTCGTATAAAATCCATAGTGAGATTCTACTCTAACTTTTATCGGTGTTATTGTCACTATGGATATTGTTTTTGTTATTCGTGTAAAATCATACTTTACTATGGATAGATTTCCCAACAAAACACGGGTAATTAGTCCCTCAATTACTTCCAGAGCAAAATCATGTTTTCCATCAAGTTTTACGTTAAATAGACCCCGGCAGTGGTGGACTCTGCTTTCTTTAGAATTCAGAATTATTTATTTTTGTTACGGTGAAATATATTTTAACATTTGTTGTTGCATTTCAATAAGCATATAAATATTAAGGTGTTGAAACTTCATTGTCTGTAGTAATTTTTAAAAATTGTTGATCTCAGCCAAGCGATAAAATTTAGTTATTATATTGACTCATTACTATTATTATACCCTTACCCTTTATCTCTCATACTTATTTAATTTCTCCACTGCGGGCGAAGCCGCGGGTAAAAAGCTAGTATATAATATATCTGCCGCCAGACACTTTCTATTTTCTAAAAAAGATAATATATTGATGGTTATATGACATGAAAAGACATTCATTTTGAAGATATATTTTTAAATCACAAAATATAGGTATTTTTTGAAACATAAACTTTCATGCATTTTATTCGACTCACATTAAAAGACAAGCAGCATTTATTGAAAGAAAATTTATTTGTTTTTCACTCTCAAAAATATATTTTGTTTTTGGTTAATATTATTGATGACAAGCAGAAAAGGAAAAAGTTAAAAAAAATTGTTTGTGAACTCCAATAAAATTCTGACTCCACTTTTTACAAATCATAATTTTGAATTTATTATTTTTAACATTTGTAAAAAACAATCACTATTATCAACAAAACAAGGAAATTATTTTTTCTTTTTTTATGCAGTTGCTGAGAAAATTGTATTATACTTCGAATAAATGTTTTCTCTTTGAGGTAAATAAGGAAAATATTTTCATTTTGTTTTGTAAATAAAATAAAATAAAATTTTGTATTTCTAAGTTCTCGCTGCAAAAACTTCTCTAACAATAATTTTCTTTGCAATTTAGTCATCATCGTCATTGTCGTGAATTTTGAAGTTTTTGTTCTTTTGTATTTTTCTCTCGCAAAACTTTGTTTTTCTGTTATTCTCACTCGGTCCGATTGTTATTCCTTTTCGTCCTTTTTTCTTTCTGGGGAGCATAGAAATATAACTGGGAACTTAGCCCGAATGTATTTGAAACTATTTACAGTCTCGCACAGAATAATTTCTTTGCAAATTTTATTTTCCCAAAAAAAGGAACTCTGCTACAAATTCTTGCTCAACAAATAAAGGAATAAAATGTATGTATGTACATACATCCATATATATAAGAATGGAGTATCCTATTATTTTGTTCTTGTTGCCTTCAAAACTGCAAGCATATCCTTATCCAATTCATATATACGTATGTATATCGTACATAGCTACCATTGGAATCCCTTTCAGAGTTGTTTGATCCTTGTTGTGTGAGCCATTTTCTGTGGGTTTGGGATATTTTCGAATGTCTGGAATATTGAACGAACGAATTGCAGTGCTTTTGAGCTTGGGGCTATACATGTTTCTATGTACGAATATAGTTGCAGGTTTTTATTCTATTGTCCTTTTTTGCTTGAGTAAAATGTTTCTTGAAATTCTATGTGAAGGTATAGTGTGTTGTTTGGTTTTGCGCTCAGTAGGATACGATTCCGATTTATGTGGGTTAACGATTCTTTTCTCGGGACTTTTTTTTGAAGGCAAAAACATTAAAATTACTTGTTATGCTGCAGGGAACGCGTTTAGAATAATGGTTGTTTTTGAAATAAAATTAGAAAGTGGATCATATGAAATTTCTTTTATGGCACAAGCTTGTTGAAAGAAATAAGGTGGCTGTACTGTATAATTGAACATGGTAGCACGTATCGTGTATCGGTTTCTTAATTACAGAATGACACAGTTATGATTCAAATGTGCGAAAATAGGATAAGTTGGTAGGTTTTAGGTCGTATAATCAAATTAATTAATTTTTTCTTTTGAAAAAGAAGGATTACATTAAGATGAAGTCGCACATATGTAGGTAACTTCTATCACAAAGGTGACGATGTTGAGGTGCCAATTAACAGTGATATAATGTTTCAAATGTAACATGGATTCTAATTGTGTCTTTTATGTTCCTGTCAATCGATTTTTATGTACAGGTTTTATTTGCGGGTTCAAAAAAGTTGAATTCAAGATTCCATTCAAATCTTTTTCTGCGATGATCTAGTCTTAAACACTAAAGAGTTTTTTTTCCAACTTCCCGATTTAATAATTTCTGATCTAAGAAAACTACAGACAGTGATACTTTAAATTGTAAGAAACAAACAAATTATTATACTACGAAATATGTCAGAAGATAAATTGAAAAGTCTCTAGATTAGAGTCTAAAGTCAGTGGGACTTATTCATCAACCCACCAACTTTTTAGTGTAAAATATTTGCCATTTTAAATTTTGGAATTTTGTATCAATATATGAGCGTTTATTGATTTAAAGGTATAATAGTTAAAGGCTTGAAGTATAAAAATTACCTACATGTGTTTAGTAAGGGGATTTACGTGCAACTGCTTGTATAACTTTCGTACATCGAAAGGTGTTTTTTTTAATCGTGTGCTTTTCTATCTTGGAATACTTTTTTCTGAGTTGATATTTTTGACAGTTGTCATTTGGTCTATGCTCAAGTAAGTTAAATAATTCATAATAGATGCATTGATTTCATTCATTATAACCAAAAGTATTGGGCCAATATTTTATACCACACGTAGAGAAAATGAAAAAATGTCTAGTGGTAATCAGTGGTAGATTAGGAGGAGGACTATGACTATTTTGGTACAATAATAATATCAATCACCCATTATAAAGATGAAAAATGTTAACCAAAAAATAATAAACACGAGAATTTTGGAATGCGTGCAATCTGCTGGTTCTAGATATCTTGACTCAAACAAGGAAATGCGTTGATAAGAAGATGGTCCATCCAGTCTTAAGGTATGGCTGTTAGACATTTCAATACACGAGAGTGCTCGGAAAATAAACTTCAATCCTGTCAAAGAGCCACGAAAAGATCGATTTCCAAGGTGAGATTATCCCAACTAATAAACAACGGCAATCTAAGAACCCAGAAGAAATTTGAAGATGTTCTTCACAAAACGAGAAAACTTAACTGGGGTTGGGCTGACACATATTTCGGACCTCAGATGAGCGATGTATCAAAACAACAAAACAGCGGCTCAAAAAAAGTAGGAAGTCAACTTAGGAGATGTTGAGATGAAATTCAATGTTCTCAAAGAATAGTTGGAATTTAAAGAGGGATGCTTTTATTCATCTAACATGTTAATAAAGAATACTATATTACAAAAAACAAATGTTTAGAAATTTAGTTTCGTTTTTTTAAAGTTTTTATTTCTTTCATAAAAAATACAGATTGGATTTTTCTTAGACAATTATCTTAACGTTGCGTGATGGTTAGTGCGTTGGACTGTCATGCAAGATGTTTTGGGAGCAATACCTGCCTGTGATACCTAACTTTTTTCACTGGTACTGCCTCTTGCGAGGAATTGACAAATCCCCCAAGACTAATTCTTGTCATGAAAAGTGTTTTCTCAAATTAGCCGTTCGGATTCGGCATATAAACTGTTGGTCCCTTCCATCTCTGACAACATTACTCACAGGAATGGTTCAGAGTTGTAAGTCACTGAGGCCCTGGTTCGTCATGGAATGCTCCGCCACCTAATTTAATTATTTATTAATTATCTTAACGCTAGTAAAATTAATTCAGCACAGAATGAAATCAATTTCAAACAATACCTTCGTTCAAACATACATTTTTAATAATTTTGTGAAATACTTTTTTTACTTATATGAAAAAAACTGGTGGTTTATTTTTTTTTATTTTTGTTGAAAACAATATATAAATATAAGATAAACAGTACAGTTTTTACTTGCGACATATAGAAACTATATGGCAAGTTTTGCATTCGTGCAAAATTTCGAACTCGAGATTTTAATCAAACATGATATTACGTTGGTAGAGAAGTCGACCCGTGATTCGGTCCGGTTTGTTTTGTCTGTCTGTCCACGCTCCTACAGATTAAACCATTGGGTCGATTGAGTTCAAACTTCAAAGTTCCATTTAACGGTTTTTTTATAAATCAAAAAAGCTGAAGGAAAAAAATTTTCACCTCCAAAATCTTACGACTGAAATATGATTTCATCTCCAAAACAATTTTGTGCAACGAAGGATAATGTTTTTGACATTTGGTAAAATTTTGAGAAAAGTCGAAAGCAGTTTTTTTTATAAAAAATAAAAATCTAAAAAAAAACATTATACTCAAAGTTGGTAAAAAGTGAATATCGATTCAAATACTTTTTCAAAACCTTGAAATTGTTGAGAAAAATCGAATTGACAGTTTTTTTTACAAAAATAAAAAGCTAAAAAAATGTATAAAAGTTGGTAAAAATTGATTTTCGACTCAAATATCTTTTCAAAACTTTCAGATATTGGCTTTGAACTAGTTTTATCTTTAAAAAAATATTGTTGTTAACATTCAGTAAAACTTTGAAAAAAATCGAATTAATAGTTTCTGTAAAAAAAAATTAACAAAAGTTGGTAAAAATTGATTTTCGACTCAAATATCTCTTCAAAAATTTGAAATATTGGCTTCAAACTAATTTTATCTTATAAGAAATATTGTTTTCAACATTCGATAAAATTTTGAAAAAAAAAATCGAATTGACAGTTTTTTTACAAAAAATAAAACTCTAAAAAAAAAAACAGTACAAAAACTTGTTAAAAAATTAGTTTCGACTCAAATAGCTTTTCAATAATTAAAAATATTGGCTTAAAACTCATTTTATTTCACAGAAAATATTGTTTTCGATATTCAGTAATTTTTATATAAAAATCCAATAGTCCGTTTTTTTATGAAAAATAAAATCTACAAAAAATAGTACGCAAATTTGGTAAAAATTGATAGGATTACATATATACAAACTTTTAAGCAAGACAAATCGACAGACGGGATGGGAAGTTATCAGTGTGGGTCGCATCCCAGCCTCTTTTTGCATTTTTTTAAAGATCAAAACTAACAGTGGCCCCCCAATTTTTTGGTCAAAAAACGATATTCCGAATTTTCTAAAAAAACAAACCGATAGATTTTTTTTTTAACTTTCTCTAAAATTTTAGTTTGAAACTTGGCTTCTTTTAAAAAGAAAAACTCAGAAAAGGTACCGCTCATAGAACCGTTGTTTTGTTTTTTTACTTTCTCAGCTTTCCAGTTATGAACTGGATTTATGTTTGGATTTTTAAAAAAATATTGATTTTTTTTCAAAATTCTATATCTCAAAAAAGGGTAGACCAAAAATATTTTTAGAACAGAATTGAAAAATTGTATGTATACAAAATTAATTTAAAAAAAACGCTCAAACGATTTTAAAAATGGCGTCTAAATTTTTGAAGATAAACTTAATTTTCAGGTAAAATTTTGAATCTTAAAATAGTTTTTTTTTTTAATTATTTAAACTGCATTAAATGTAACCCCCTCCCATCTCATTCGAGCAAATCCTATGCATGAGCCCGAAAGAGCGCATTATTTTGACAAAATTGTAATAGCATTTCTATCTTTTATAGAAATTAATGAATTTGGCACATCTTTATGTAATTTTTTAGGTTTTTTATAAAGCCACTGCATCGAATTAACGAATATGATATATTTAAGCAACAATCTTTTTTAAAGTTTCTTGTCTATCAAGAAGTAATATCTTGGTATCTTTGTACATATGATTTAAAATATTATTCTTTTACTTGACTTCGACTAAATTAAACAATAAATACTTAGTAGAAATTAAAGAAAAGGCCAGAAAGAGTATCTATGTATATGTATTTTCTATTAGAATCACTTATTCAACGTCTACACATTATAACTCTCTAGGTATTACGTACAACCTCTAGATAGATTAGGTGGCGCAACAGTCCATGAAGAACCAAGGCCTAGTGACTTACAACTCTCAACCATTCCTGTGTGCGAGTAATGTTGTCAGAGATGGAAAGGGCCTACAGTTTATATGCCGAATCCGAACAGCTAATTTGAAAAAGCACTTTTCATGACAAGAATTACTCTTAGAGAGGATTTGTTAATTCCTCGCAAGAGGCAGTACCAGTGAAAAAGTTAGGTATCACAGGCAGGGATTGTACCCAAGACCCTTGCATAACAGTCCAACGCACTAACCATCACGCTACGGGTACTACATGTACAACCTCTACAACTACTATTTACGTGTCATTTCATAACTAAAATCCAATACTCCCAAGAGCCTAATTGTAAACAACACATGAATGGCAATTTCTTGTACCTGTTCGTATGCTTGTTTTTTTAACCTTAACGAAAACCATAAACTTGTAGGAAAGAAGGAATGTGATTGGATTGTAATAATCACCAATGCATATAAAATTAGTTCATTATCATCATAAACATGGCTGAGTACGCCAATGAACTATTCCTTATTCGTTTTAGACACCCGTCTAACTACTCAACCAGACAATTTATTTTCCATCCTGGTTCTTCCAATTTCATATTGGAATATAAAGCTTTCCAAAGGAAAAAGCTTTGAACGAACTAGTTGAATACACAAACAACTCTTTTCGTTAAGTATGGTTACAAGTATTTTTCGTTTCTGGGATGAGTTTTATTTGGATGAGTTGTGTCTTGATATGAATCGGGGTTTTTTTTGACAAATCAAAAGATATATTTTTAAATTTTATATAGGTACTTTTTTAAACAGACTCTTTGCATACAGGAGCAAGTTCGTGCGACCCAATCCTGCATTTTATTTAACTTCACATAGGAAGTTATTGTAATGGGTCCGATGTGTCAAATTGAAAACGTTGAAATTTCTCGACGTTTCAAGGTCACTAAAGTCGAAATAAAATATTTTTAGAAAGATGTCTGTGCGTGCGAGGTTTTTATTTCGTCCATTGCTCAAAAAACAGACGAGATATCGACTTCAAATAAATTTTGTTATATAGATAATAGTGCAGAAAAGTCTCTCAAAAAAATTGAGTAGTTTTTTTTACCATAGCAATTAAAAAAGGTTGGTTATTCCAAAATATATCACGAAACAATAACGCTAGAGACTTGAACCCAATTTCATATCATATATTGTAAAATCGAATTAAGTTTTTTTTCTTGAAATCTAAAACTGTCAAAAATATATTTGTCACCTCGAAAATTTTACGAACAAAAATGATTTTATCTCTAAAACAATTTCGTGCAACGAAAAAAAAACTTTTTTAACATCTGGTAAAATATTGAGAAAAATCGAATTGACAATAATTTTTGTTTTACAAAAAATTGAGACATAAAAAAAGCATTACTAAAATTTACAAATATCTTTACAAAAATTTGCTATATAGACTTCAAAAACATTGCTTTCAATATTCAATACAATTTTGAAAAAAAATGGAGTTGACAGTTTTTTTTACAAAAAGTAAATATCTATAAAGAACATTACTAAAAGTTGGTAAACATATATTTTTTCAAAGATTAAAAATATTTGCAGGAAAGTTATAGAAAATTTTGTTTTTTAAATCTACAAAAAATAGTACGCAAAATTGGTAAAAATTGATGTTCGGTTCTTGATATCTCGTGAATAATTGAATGATTGAAGATATTGACTTAAAATTAATTTTATTTATCCAATTTGTATTTGTTTACATACGAAATAAAAGCTTTTACGAAATGCTTCAAATACTTTTAAAAATTGGGTAAAGACTTAAAATCTCGGTAACAAAAATAGATTTTAAAATCAAAACAAAAATAGATTTTGAAATCAAAATTTCACCATATGCAAAATATTGTTAGTTTTTTTAAAATTTTTTAGAATAGTTTAACTGAACAGAACTCGAAAACCTACAAACTTTTAAGCAAAACAATTTGGCCAATCAGTGTGAGTCGCAACTCAGCCTATTTTTATTTTATATAAAAATAAAAAATCATTCTTAAGCAAACAAAAGTTCGCATATTTTGAACTTAATTTTAAAATATGTAAATAAACAATTATTGAAATTTTGAATTTAATAGGTTTTTGAATACTAAGGAATTATGTTCATCAATTAATCAAACGATATGAAATAAAATCTCTTATTAAAGTTCATAAAATTCAATTAACCGTGATTGCAATCAATTAATTTCCTCACAAAAACATCAATTCAAAATCTAAATTCCCACTTCTCTGTATACAAGTATTCGTATCTGTGTATACGGAAAACAAAGCCACGCCACATCAAATGTAGCTTTTTCAAAATATCGAAATATATACACACTTTTAATTACAAAGTTTATGTCATCCAAGTAACCACCATTTAGAGAAGACATTAACAACATCACTCTAGTTTCGGCTTTATTTGTCATTGTAATATAGCATTAAGTACAATCAAGCATTGTAAAACACTCCCTGTTGTATCAGCATTTCAGCATTCTATGGCTTGTTTTTAATTACAAATTAATTGCAAGCTTCTGCCCGTTCCCTTCACGCTCCCCCTGTACACAGTTCACTTTATAAGTATATTTTTACTTGAAAAAAAGAACTCTCATAAAACTCAAATAAATCAACAAAATCCAAGCAGCAACCATCTCAGCGCTATCCGGCTCGAAGGACCAAAACCAACACTGATGTTATTTATAGTGAGTCTGAGTGCAAATGAAAGAGATGGAGATAGTGAAATTTTTGTCGTATAATCGTAATACCAATTAAAGATTCGTCCGTTAGCACGTTTGCCTTTTTCACTAATTTACTCTACATTACAGTCACAGTCACAGTCACAGTCCAACCAACCGCTTTCTCACCGAGGACGCAAAAAAGGAAGAAAATAAAAATAAATACCAAACACTGCTGTAGAGCACCTAATGATGTCTTGTGTTGGGACTTGGACTTGAGAATTCATTTCACCGTGAGAAATAAACTTAAGATTCAGCAGGGATTTCGATGGTAGCTTTTTGTATACAGATACTTAATTCCCTTAAGGGCTGATGCTTGTGAAAAATTGGTGCCGCAATTCAAAAAATAAAATCTATGATTATCCATATTTTATTTGAGTTTGCAAGTTGTCCTTTTTAGGTTGTTTCAAGGCACAACCTACTTTTAGAAAAGAAGAGAAAGGTTAGTACATCCTCAAAGATATTAAAATTTTTCACACAAAAGGTTTTTTTTCTAGGTTCTTGCTTTTCTATGACTAAAACAACAAAGGATGAAAAATCAATTCTTTTCTAAAAGGTGAGCGTGAGAGAAAATAAGAGTTGATTTCTAGTACCGACCACAAATTCATATATTTTTGAGTAAGTGTCTCTCTGTCTTATTCAAAGTGTGCTTACTGCATTCAAATGTGGCTTTGTTGCATGTAGAATACTCTAACCATATTCTCTCCCGTTACAGCTTACGGATGCATATTATACTCTTGCAGATTGAAGATTGCAAAATCAACGAGTCCTTTCAACATCAGAACAAAACTAATTCAAATGCGGCTTTTGGATGGGTTTTGACTGAATATTTGTTTAAGGGACACGTTTTGTACATTCTGCGTCACTTGATTAAAACAATCTTTTTTTCATATAAATTTATTTTATTGCGATGTAGGTTTATGTAAGCATTTAAATTCTCTCCTTGATTAAGGGTTCGTTTGTAAAAAAAAAAATAAAAATAACACTGATCGACAAAATTACGTCTTTTTTTCGGAAGAACAAAAAAACAATATTTTTTTGAATGATTAGGATGTCATTAATTAGAATTTCACCTTAAAATATTAATATCACATCAGGTTCTTAAAGAATTCCTCTTTAAATAAGTTACCCAAAATCAACTTCAAGATATCTCCCAACAATAAATTAAATGATGATTTTGCAAAGTATTCTTAATGCAACTTAAATGATTTTAGTATCCTACTTAGTTTCTGGAAATTAAAGTTTTAAGTCTTTATTCGATTCTGTATGAAGTTTTGAAAGAAACCATCAATTTGATGTTTCCATAGTTTTGAGATATACGTTCTGGACTTAAATTTTAATGCTTGTTTAAAATCCAAATTTTGATATTAACTTTTTTATATTTTTAGAATTGTTCAGACAATAAATTCGTTAAAAGAACAACATTTAGTTTCAAACCCTTTTGACATATTCTGTGAAAAACCGTTTAAGTGGAATCTAAAAGCTTATGCAGATTCTTTAAATATTGTACAAAATGTTAAAAATATTTTAACTGAATGTTGAATAAAGGAACTGAAAACTTGAAAAACCATCACGGTTTTTATTGCCAAATAAAAACTACTTCATAGCCTCAAAAAGCCTTATATACGTATTTTTGTGAATTTTAAAAAGTAATGTCGCAAAATCGTGACGTAATACATAATTTTTGAAGTCGAATTTGAATTAGGACAATCAAAACCCATTGTAAAAGTGCAATTAAATATACCTTTTTTAAAAAAGTTAAACAAATTTTAACCGAATTCAACTTAACAAAAATAGACTAGATCCGCAAAATGTGATATACATATAGTGCTACATAGGATATGTTGTTAAGAACAGTAAGAGTAAGGCTTCATACCAATTGCCGGCTTTCAAAACCTGGTACTAAATTCAGTATAGGCAATGAATCCACTACCTCACAATCAATAAATACGTTTTTTAAAGTTATAAGGTTATGATAGTGTTTAGAAAAATAAAGTATTTTAATATCAATAAAGTTGTTATAATAGAGCTTTTTAATGGTACGTTTAATTTTAAGTAGCTCACTATTTTGCGCAGTTGTCACATTTGAATAAAAGAAAAAAGTACGTCATTAACTTATTTGGAAAAGTTGTGGATACATTTTAGTTATTGAAACAAGTATAGTCTTACGAAGAATTTGTGTGAGTCCCTCAAGAATATCTAAGAGATTTGCCATCTCTAGCAGGTTCTATTGACAAAAACTCAGGATTCTAAATTCCTCGTCGATATTTCAAAATAAGCAATTCCAAAAACAATATTACACTCCATTTCGCAAAAGGTCTTAAGGCTTCTAATGTTCAGTCAACACCGGAATTTAAGCTATTTGATAACCATCAACATTGTATCTTTCATAATTGACTCCATTTTCTCCTCGGAGGCTACATTTATAAGTAGAATTGTCTCATTTGGGCTTGATAAACTCAAGAATAATTATTTAAAAGCTTCTCTTTCCTCAACTTTTCACTGTTTGGCGTAGTTTTCGGGCTGGGGATGTGATTGGACCTTAATTATTCGAAATCTTATTGGATCAAGTATTAACGATATGGTTGTTATAGTCTTTCTACATATATATGCACATCTATCTGTATATTTTTTTTGTATTTTAATAGGAATTCAAAACCTATCGTATTGGCCTCTTATATTTTAAAGTGTTTATTTTGTACACATCAACAAAAATGTGTTTTTTTTTTATTTGTGAGTGCCACACCAAAGATTCTTCTAAACTTAACAAACATTTTTCTCTCTCCAATTTTTAAGTTTTGCTGACTAATTTTTGCACAAAATATTTGCAAAAGTTTCACGCAAAACAGTAATTGTTTAGACGTTGTTTTCCATCATTAGATCTACGAAAATGATAGTGATGAAAGACTTCCAGAAAATACGCCAAAAACAAGCCAACAAATTCAACATTAAGGGTGCTTTTTAAAAGGTTTAGGAAAGTTTTTCAAAAAAAAACACATACAATTAAAAAAAATGCATGAAATCTTTATTTGAATCGGTAAGACGGCCGATATAATTTAATGTTTGAAGATTATTTCATGTAAATATTGACCTTGACTGCGCCTCAAATGGCCCATTCTCTAAGTCCAATTTTGGCATACTCTTTCCAACATTTCGGTGGGTATCTCACGCATGAGAGCTCAAATGATGTCTTCCAATGCGTCAATTGAAGCAGCTTGTCTGTATAGACTTGAGCTGTAACATAGCCCCACAAAGGCGGCTATGGCGTTAATTCGCACGATCTAAGCGGCCAATAGACCGGTCCCGAACGTGAATTAAAATGTTCACCGAACTTGCCTCTCAATAAGTCTATTGTTGCGGGTGCTGTGTGGCATTTCTGTGAAGAAGTACGGTCCAATGATGTCATCAGCCCATAAACCTCACCAAACTGTCACTTTTTCTGCATGCATTTGTAGCTCTTGCAATGCTTCTGATATTCACTCCAAAATCGACAATTCTGCTTATTTACGTACAAATTGAGACAAAAATGAGCTTCGCCACTGAACACAATTTTTCGGTAAAAAAGGGAATCTTCGGCCAACTTTGCAAGAGCCCATTCACCAAAAATTTTACTTTGCAGTTGGACGTTCGGCTTTCCAAATTGTTGAGTCACAGGGGCTCAATTGCTGCGAACGGCAACGAATCAATAATTTATGGTCAATATTAACACTGGCCCATACAGCTGCGATATTTTCTTCAGTTCGCACTCTACGTAAGCGTGTTGGTGGTTTAATGTCCAACTGTGCAAATTTGGTGCGAAATTTAGTCACAATAGCCCGATTAGCCGTTGTTCGTTTTTAAGACAATTCATGGTGAAATTATAGACCAAATTGGCCTCTTATGACTGTTGGCAACGCTGTGCAAGTAAACGGTTGTGATTATTTTTGCTCTATTTAAAATCAAATACAAATTTATTTCTTTTTTTGAAAAATAAAAACAAAAAATTCATTTTTTCAATCCAATTTTATTGATAAATACATTTACACCAGGTAAATCTTAATTATTTAAGAAAAAACCCAAATATTTGAGTGCTGTAAAATTTTGTAAAGTCCTATGAGCGATTAAAAAAGAAAGAGCTGTCAAACGCCACCTAAAGACTCGAACCTATCTAGCTCAGAAGAAAATTCAAAACCAGCCGCAAAAATATTTAAATCCTCAACAAAAATGCCAATTTCTGATTCAGATTTAATTAAAATAAAATCAATCATTGATGGTTCAATCGATTCGAAGATTACAACAAAGCTCGTTAACCTTGCCACAAAGGATGACCTCCAAACCTTGTCATCTGAGATAACCGCATTAAAAAAACAAAATGAAGAGTTAACAACAAAAGTCCAACATATTGAAGCCCGTTGCAATAATTTAGAAATGGAACTAGAATCACAAAACCGGGAACTAAAGGCAAGTAATGTTATTCTAACCATCCCTAAAAACGACATTGACGTACAAAAAACAGTTGATGGCATAGTTGACCTTTTGCTTGGTACACAGGATAAACACGAAATTCCACCAGCTATTAAATTAAGCGAAAATCAATCCATCACTAAATTGAAACTATCCACTGGCTCAAGTTTCTTGGCAACGAGAATGCTTAAAAATGCAACAAAGTTGAAAGGCACAAGTTGCTATATCCAGCGTGACCTAACCAAACAACTACAGCACAAACGACGGATTCTGTTAAGTTATAGAAAGGTTATTAAATCTAAACAACCCAATGCACCAATTTTATTAAAAAACAATGCTTTAGTTATTGGAAAGGATATATTTTATTTAACAAATAACAATAAATTAATTCACAACAATAATGATGGAGAACAGGTTCTAATAAAAATGTTTGGAGAACTGAATTTCGAAGCTGTCAAACTGACATTGATGTCAAACAGCCAACAAGCAAATAGCAAAATAACATCAGTGATGGCAACTTCTTCGAACGGAGCAGAAAGTAGTAGAAATAGTAGTATTCAACATTGATATGAAAAAACCGTCAGCTCAAGTATTATTAGTTTACAAAATATTTTATCTTATAATATATCAGGTTTAAATAATAAATTATTATATGTAGATTTTTTTAAATATGTACAAAGTTTTCAAATCTTTTTTTTATTCGAGACACATATAACACAGGAAAATATTATTAAATTTACAAACTACTTTAGTCAATATAAATTACATTGGGTAGCAGCAACACGTACAGCTAAGAAAGCCCGGGCAAGCGGCGGAAATCTTTTTGGGATCAAAACTTCACTCTTAAAAACATACGACTTTGTGGACATATGCGGATATACTGTCGTTAAACATTTACTACAGAATAATATGTTTATAGTACCTTTTTATATCAACTGCAATAACTGGATCGAAGATGCTGAAGAATTAAATAATGTACTATTTCACTTATCGAGTAAAAACGTAATGGTAATTGGAGATTTAAACGCAAGGATAGGAAACATGCAGACGGCAACTACTGTCTTACAAGAAATAAACCTTACCAACATTTATAACAACCGCACATCCAAAGATACCGTCTACAATCAAAATGGAACAAAACTTCTTGATATTCTTCAAAACTATGATTTATGTATTCTAAATGGTTGTACCGAAGGGGATCGAGAAGGTCATTATACTTTCATTGGAGGTCAAGGCAAATCTGTGATAGACTATTGTGCAGTAAATAACGACTGGGTAGATCTTATAACCAAGTTTGAAGTTCAAACAAAAACTTATTCCGATCATTTACCTATAGTTATTGAATGGACTAATAATGCTATAAGAAACGAAAAAACTCTTAATTTGCTCCCAAGAATGAACTGGAAAATACAAAAAATAAATATATACCATGAAGCTATAGACAACTTTTTTTCAAATACGGTGTTGAACACAGAGTCGGTAGAAGAATACTCTTCGCAAGTAATATCATGCATTAGGAGTTCTTCTTCAATTAAAATGACAACTGGAGAAAAATTTTACAAGCAAAAGTGGTTTGACTCCGAATGCTCGAAGTTCCGTAAGAAATCCTTTGCTCTATTACACGCATGGAGAGAAACAGATTCCGAAGTTTTAAAGAAATGGTATGCTGAAGCCAACACCTCTTATAAAAATATGTGTCGTGTGAAGAAAATCAACTGGGAAAACAACAAAGCTATTCAACTTGCAAATATTAAAAACTCAAAAGAATTCTGGAAAGCAACAAAAGAGATAAATGGTTCTAAATTTAAAATAGGTACAGGCGTTTCTGCAGCACACCTATCACTGTACTTTCAAACTCTACTTCGTGATCAAAGAAACATAACCTTTTTAACTGCCGAACCTCTTATCGTCGATGATATTCTGGATTGTGAAATCTCTTTGGTGGAAATTGAAAATGTCTTAAAAAAATCAAAAAATGGAAAGGCACCGGGAGAAGATGGAATCCCGTACGAATTTTTTAAAAATGCTACGCCAGTATTTCTGTTGCACCTCAAAAAATTGTATGACAACATTTTTTCGAACTCTATTGTACCAAAATCTTTTAAAAACTCTGTAATCTTCCCCATACACAAAAAAGGCGCTTTAGATAAAGCCGAAAACTACCGTGGCATATCGTTTATGAACACCATTGGCAAACTCTTTTGTGGAATTCTAGTCGCTAGACTTGAAAAATGGATTGATGAAAACAACACCATGACCGAACTACAGGCAGGATTCAGAAAAAACTATTCGACTATCGACCACATTTTTAGTCTAACTGCAATAGTGAAAGGTTTTCAAGCGAGAAACAAAAAGGTGTACGCACTTTTTGTAGATTTTAAGGCGGCTTTCGATCTCATTCATAGAAACGCGCTTTTGTACAAGTTATCGCAAATCGGACTTTCTACCAAATTCATTCAGATCATCAAAGAAATGTATTGTGGAACTAATGCTGCTGTTTGGGATGGAAACAATATATCGGATTGGTTTGAAACAGATAGTGGTGTGAAGCAGGGATGCCCACTTAGTGCATTGTTATTTGCACTTTTTATAAACGATGTTGTGACTGAACTACCTGGTGGAATCAGAATTGCAGGCACCATAGTAAATGTTCTTTTGTACGCCGATGATTTGGTAATTTTATCTGAAAATCCGCAAAATCTACAATTGATGATAAACCGCCTTGTTTCATTCTGTGAGAAGTGGGGACTTATCATTAACACAGATAAATCGAAGGTAATGGTTTTCTCAAGAAATAATCGGGGTAACCCAACACAAAACTATAATTGGTTCTTGGGAACTAACCGTCTTGATGTTGTGAGAGAATATACTTATTTGGGAGTAAAGCTTAATACAACACTTGATTTCAAAACACATTTTGAAGAAAAAACTAAAACTTGCCAGAAACTTATAAACTCTACTTGGAAAAATGTTTTGTTCAATGAACACGTTAGTCTGTCAACAAAGTACAAAATCTTTGATTCAGTCGTTAAATCGACATTGTGTTACGCTGCAGAAGTATGGGGAACTGATGAATTTGAAGAAATGGAAAAGCTGCAAAGAAGTTTCATCAAAAAATTGTTCAACCTACCAATAAAAACTCCAAATTATGCTATTTACTTAGAAACAGGTTTACCCAAAATTTTTACTAGTACTCTTAAAACACAAGCCGACTATATTCTAAAAGTACTCGACTTCCCCGAATCACGACTCGTATGGAAAATGCTACAGTATGAAATCCGAAATAAAGATTGGTGGATGGAGAAATGGCGAAATCTTGGCGAAGTCTATGGAGAAAATACCAACATAATTCCCGGCGATAGAATAACAATAAAAGATCGGTTGTATCGTACAATACAAAAGTTTGAAGATAATCAGAGAGCGTTGCTTGTAGCGGAAGCCCAGCAGTCGGATAGCAGATTCTTGTACTCAAAACTCAACTATAATCTAGAAGCTGAAAACTATTTTTGTGATTCGCATAGTTACCAACAAATCTCTTTAATATTTAAAACTAGATGCGAGGTCCTTGGGCTAAACGGTGCACCATATAATGGAAGTTTTGATCGGTTTTGCACATTGTGTAACCTCAAATCAAAAGAGGACTGCTTTCACTTTATTGGAGTGTGCCCAATTTATGCAGTACAAAGACAACAATATTTAGGAGCTAAATATTTAACGGTGCAAGAAACAGTTAATTTGCTAAATGGCCCGAACTGGAAAAATCTTTATTTATTCTTAAAATGTGCATATAATTATAGAATGTTATTGATAACTGAATTTGATTAAAACAAAATTGTAATGTAAACTTCTTAAACCAAAAAAAAAAAAAAGAAATTAAATTGTTAAAATATTATTGCCAACTGAGCTGACGGCAATGCCATAGCTTATAAATTCATTTTTGTAATAATCATGTTATTACTTTATAAAATCAATAAATGAATTACTTACTTACTTATAGACCAAAGTGAAGATGTTTGACAGTGAAACAAAACACGAAAAGTGTGTAAGCTGTTTAAACCAGTGTTGGCAAAAAGGTAATAGCTTAAAAATCACCCATAATAAATTATGTTTTATTGTAGAAAAAATATAAAATTTGTCTGGCAAGCTTTCTCAGTTCTTGGCATTTTGCAATTAAAATTTTTGAAGCGTTTTTCCTTTCCTCGAAAAACATAAAACATAATTATATTTTTCATTATAAATATTATCCTCTTTGTTAATTACAAAAGCATTAAACTTTGGGTTATTGGTGAACACAAACAATTTAAAATGATTCTGCATGAAACGCACCCAAAACACCTCCTAAATAATAATTAATAAAACAAAAAATGTACAAAACTATTTCTCCAAATTAGTTAGTACCATGCTTGCTGGACAACAGCGTTCTTAAAAAATTTAATGACCTAAATTGTCACTTAAGCTTTTTAAAAATACTAAATAATGATTAATTTATTGTACATTACTCAGCCTCCTTACAGAGGATTAAAGTTCATTTTCAATCTATGCCCAAAACTCGTCTATGTCTCCAGCCAGCTGTGTCCATAGCTAGTTGTCTCCAGTTAAGCACGCCAAGTTAGTTGAATACCTCTCTCACCTGCGAAGCCATTTGAGTTGCGAGCTTCCTCTACTGCCCGTCCCTCTCCATAAAAAATGGCCTGAAGATTTTTTCTCTCGGAGCATCCTAAGACGCTCTCTTCTTTCTTTGATAGGCAGGTCCAGCCCATATATGAAACCAGAATGATGAGTGTCTTTTAGATGGCGATTTGAGATGCTTGAGAAAGGACTTTGCTACTCTATTGCCTTCTAAGTCCAAAAAAGCAGCGACTAGCAAGAGATACTCTTTATTTGATTTCAGCTCTGGTGTCGTTGTCTGAATTAATAGTGGTGCCTAGGTGGACAAAGTCTTTAACTATCTCAATGTTATGGCTGTCTATTGGTGACGTCGTCGTTCAATGTTCTTACACCACATTCTTGGTCTTGCCCTCATTGACCAAAAAACTAACAACACGCTTTGATTTTCCAATTATGTCAATATCATCGGAGAATCCGAGTAATTGGATGGACCTTTGAAAGATTGTGCCTCTATAGTTTTGACGTTTGAGTTGTGCACAATTCTTTCCAGAACGATGTTGAAGAAGTCGCATGACAGTGCATCGCCTTGTCTATAACCTTTTTTGACATCAAATGCATCGCGGTAAGATCTTTTACGTCCTTGGTAGAGCAGCGTGCATTCTCCATCGTCCATTCTGCACAAACGGATAAGTTTGACAGGGATGCCAAAACTGGACATTGCTCGGTAGAGCTCTTCCCTATAGATGCTGTCATACGCGGCTTTAAAATCGATAAAGAGATGATGGGTATCGATTTCATGTTCTTAAGTTTTTTCCAAGATCTGCCGTAATGCGAAAATTTGGTCAATGTGGACTTTCCTGATCTTAAGCGCCCTGTTAAGGACCTATCAGGTTGTTGAAGAATGGCATCAGATGGCGATGTTCAGGAGACTGATGCCTCTGTAATTGGTGGAGTTCACAGGGTCCCCTATCTAATGAATTATGGAAACTATACTGAAATTCCGCTCATCGATAATATTTTGGAGATGAGTTGGTGACTGGTGCATGCTGCCTTAAAAAATTCAAAAAATGTCAATGTTTTTTGAGTGGCTTTAAGAATAGTACCTAATTAGTTACGAAGTTTTATCAAATCCGTTGTAGCAAATTTTTCAAGATATTTAATCCAAAAGAGGCAAAACTAATTTTCAACGACATCAGTTTACATACGAAAGCAAATTTCCAATACTTTTTCTAATCTGAATAAATTAAAACCATAAGTGAATGACGGTGAGTGTATATCCTTAAAGTCTCACCCATAACGAGATTACCTTTGTTAATTTTGCATTAAATGCATCTAAAATCCTCATGTTAAATTCATATGAAACACACACATAATATACATACCAACATATGTACATAAATAATTTTAAGATGTATTGTATATGCAATAAATACATCTCCTTATGCATATGCTTTACCTATAAGCACTTAATTTAGTTACCACCCATATATAAGAGTGTGGTCAGAGTCTTGTCAAAATGAGAGATTATCCTTATCATTGTCATGGTGTTGTACAATATCCATATCCTCCCATTTCGAAAAGAACAAAATAAGGGCATATTTTGCCAGGAATATGAAAGTGCAGAAGGAAGTATGGTTATTAAAATTTCACCAGGCTGTGTCGTCTATACGATGAAAAGCACTTGATTCATACTCCTAGGCAAAAAGCACTAAAGACTTTATAGCATATAATATGTATACGAACATTTACACAATAGTTAACTATTATTTTACCCGGAAGAGTTAACCACAAAAGTGCAGGACTAAAGGATCAAATAATTAAATCATCACTGATTCCATATTTTTATTCTTAACTAGGTTCATATATGTACATACGATTAGGTACCTCATAGGTTCTGCATATAGTATGTATTTTTAACGGTTCTTGAATGGAAAAGCTATTGTTATGAGAATATGGTCCAAAACTTAAGGACTATTATAATTTTAAATTAAATGTTTGACACACCATTCTCTGGGTCTAGCTGTGTCTGACGCTTGTGTTGGGTGGTGTTGGGCTGGTGATGTCAAAATGAGTACATATTTACATTTGTTAAGATTTAACGAGAAGACGGTATACATTGTCGGGCGAATATTATACTCGACTCGACTCAAGTTGTATAGACATAGACTCCTGAGTCCTGTCGGCTTGGCATTAGGGCTTCCTTCGCTATATAGACACAGAATTAAATAGGTATACATCGTAGTAGACGAATATAGGAAATCCTTGTTGTGAAATGTAATGGAAGAATATATATATTGTGTTTTCAAGGGGCTTCAAATTTTTTGTTGGTAGTTAACTAAAGAATCATAAATTAAGTAATTTAATTTTGCCATTGAGGAGGCTTGTTATACCAGTCACATGATTTTTATCCTTAGGGCTAAATCAGAATATATATGAGTATTATGTATGTTTTGTATTGTTATTTCAAGTCGGAAAACAATTTCTGATGTGTTTGTGTTTGTGTTATTCCATAATATAATATAAGTTACTCAAGTGAGTAAAATGGGACTTTTTGATTGGATTATGTTTGTTATTGAAATTGAACGGTACAATAAATGAGCTTTATAGAAATGTCTCTTTTAAAGGTTTCGATTTAATGACAAGGCGTGCATAGGTAAGTAAAATGAAATGAATTAAGACGGAAACCTTTTGGGAGAAAAATCAATATCTAATATTGGAATACATGAATAGTTGTATGTATTTAAGATCTTCAATAATGTTAAATTAACTATGTTTTGTGCTATATAAAATTTAAAGCAAGAATGTATAAAATGTGTATCCTTTGAAACGTGTAAGTGTTTGTCTTCAAAGGATTTTAGTCATATGTGTGTTTTTATGTTTGCTTAAAATTTAATTTGATAAAAATTAAAATTGTATTCGATTTTTCAGGCAGAGTCAAGGGAGTAGATACCTATCCCTATTTTTATATTCGTGAAAAGTTTGCTTATAAAAATCATTCGTGACATGGTTTTCAGCTTGATTGATAAGAAAATCAGTTTAGTAAACCCATAATTGGAACTTTAAAATCCATCAATTCAGAATAAAGGCCTACTAAGTAAAGTTAAATTACCTTAAGACTTTTTGAAAAAAGCAATTGACAATTTTCTTTTCTAACACATCTCGACTCAAATATCTTGACAGAAATTACAGATATTCAAATCAAAAAATAGTTTTCAACCATCATTAAAATGTTTATAAAATACCAACTGTCAATTTTTACATACAAATTTAAATATCCCGACAAATGTAAATTTATCTCTATTGTATCCTTAGAAAATAAAATAAATACAAAATACTGCACAAAATTGGGATAAGTTGATGTCCGATTCTCGATATCCCGTGATTAAATGAAGGTATTGACTTCAAAATAGTTTCATTCTATGGTTAACTTTGTTCTTAACGTAAGGTAATAGTCTTAGAAAAATTCAATAAAATGAATGCAATACTTTTTGTGCTTAATGAAGCATCTAAAGGAGATACCTCAGGAGGGTTTACGTTTATTAGTGCTCAAGGACATTTTTGCATTATCGACAGAAAGGCTGAAATTATTAGCAAACATCATAGTTGGTGTAGCGTACCTACTGATACAAGTTGAAGTTATGTTTTTGAATGAAGGTACTAAGAAAAGTTCAGAAGTAAGTTTCAAAAACTTAAGTGGAAAGACAGCAATGATCACCTTAACAAATATCTACCAGCATCGAGCACTTGGGCGAAAAAAAATAAACCTGATTAAAACTTTGTTCCATTTGCTCATAATACCAACATTCATTCCATTTATGATTGTTAAAGGCACCGAAAGTTATCCTTAGTATATCTTTAACTATTTCGATATACAAGTGCCCTGTTTTTCAAAAACTATCTTCCTATAAGTGAATAAGAAGCACAAAGTACTATTCGAATGTACAAATTCGTAAATATTTTAAAATAATGTTCAAGAACTGTGTGGACGTAATGAGGTGAATACTTTCGGAGCGGACACTAGTAGCACATTTTGAAATTTTTTTGACTGACTTTAATCATTATACTTTCCATTACGCTCCACCCAAAGTTATTTTTGATGAACTGGCACCAGGCATAGATGGAATTTCGGTAGAATTCTATAAAAATAGTATATATCAATGGAAAAATTAAATGTTTGTATTTTTTTTTATAATTATCAAACACTAAAAGAGTTTTTTATACCTTTAATATGCCAAAGAAACAGTGTGAGCATTATTAAAAGAGGGAAGGGTTGGATAGGAGGTGTCGGTGTACATTGATTTTAAATTTCTGAACATTGCAATGACAGGGAAAGATAGAGCGTGGCAAGGCGTTTCACATTCGCGTAGTACGGCTAAAAAAAGAATCTCTGTACTTCATAGTACAGCCGAAGTTAGACTCAAGGATAAACTGATGGGCATTCCTAGAAGCGCGGGTACTACAGTTAAATTGTTTAAGGGGAGGAATGCAACTGGCTATTTCATTAGAGCATAGGCCGTTAAAATAATGGTAAAAAAGAATGAGGCAAGAAACCTTGTGTCGATGTTCGAGTGATGTAAACGAGTTGATGATGTTAATGTCACCAATTATTTTAAAAGCTCTTTTTTGAATACTGTCCAAGAGGTTTGAATAAGTTACTGGAGCACCAGCCCAGTGATGAGAGTCATATTCAAGTTTCGGACGTATGTAGGTTTTGTAGATTGTAGCCAGATCAGACGGAGAGAAAAATTTCTTGCAACGTCTCAAAAAACCACGACATCTTGCGGCATTTTTGGCAACATCGCGTATGTGATCGCTCCACAAAGGGTGGTTGCTGATGCACATTCCGAGGATGTCAAGATTTTCCGGTTCGTTGATGCGAGTGCCACTCATAGATAGTGGCAAAGAGGGTTTATCTCGCTTTAACGATGCAAGACAGCATTGCGTTTTCGAAGTATTAAATTGCACACGATTTTTTATTCCCCATTGTACAATGGTGTGAAGGTCGGAGTTTAATGAGCTAATCATATTTTGCTGTTGCAGTTCCACATGTACCCGTGGCATGATGGTTAGTGCGTTGGACTGTCATGCTAGAGGTCTTGGGTTCGATCCCTGCCTATGCCATCTAAAATCTTTTCACGGGTACTGCCTCTTGCGAGGAATTGACAACTTCTCCAAGAGTAACTATTGTCATGAAAAAGTGCTTTCTCAAAATTAGCCGTTCGGAGTCGGCATATAAACTGTAGGTCCCCTCCATTCCTGACAACATTGCTCGCACACAGGAATGGTTGAGAGTTGTAAGTCACTAGGCCTTGGTTCTCAATGGACTGTCGCGCCACCCAATTTATTTATTTTTAGTTCCACATCCGAAGAGGAAGGTTGTGAGTCTGGAAACGAATATAAGAGTGCTATCGTATACTTTAACAAATTATTTACCGAGTCTTAAGCTCCACACTACACGAACAAGACAGTTATCTTCTCAATTTACAAATGAGGAAATGCAAACCTAGCAGAAAATTATGAAGGAATTTCTAGTATAAGCAGTTACAGGAAGCTACTTACTTCAATATTCTATGAAAGGCTTACAAAAATGGATCGAAGACAGAAACCCTTTAAGTATATCTCATACGGTTTTCAGGTGGGTTTCTCAACGATGAAACGTGTCGCTAAAAAGTTTTTTAATAAAAAGAAAAATGTATATGTAAATAGACAAGCTCTGATGTACAAGCTTTCGACGCTAGGAATCTCCCGGAGATTCCTGACGAAATAATTTATTTTTCTTGTTTCATCGAGTCCAGCAGTATGGAATGAGACATCGTGAAGGGTTCCCCAAGGCTTCATTTTAAGTCCATTACTTTTTGCTTTATTGATTGATGAAATTTTTTATGTACTCCAAGGAGGAATATCTTTTGGCGAGATACTAGTGAAAGTTATACTTTAGGTCCAACTCCAAACTATGTCTCTCTACATCTCTGTCGAATTTGGTACAATTTCTCTGTACATAAGGTAACTGTAAGGCAGATGAACTCGCCAGGAACGGTACAGTACAGCCCATCCTACCACGTTTGGCAAGTACTGGCATACCAATAGCTACTTGTAAACTGTTGCTAATGCAAGAAGCTGCGAGGAGGGCAGGCACCAGGTGAAACAACATCTCATCGTGTCAAGCCACAAAAAACATCTGGCCAACACTGGATATAAAACGTTCAAGGTGCTTGCTCTCTCTATAAGCAGATCGTATATAAACTCAATAATAGGTGTCATAACCGGACACTGTCTAATAGGAAAGCACGCCACGAGACTAGGCGTATTCTCAATGACTTTTGCAGAAGCTGCATGGACGAGGAAGAGGAAGAAACGGTTCTTCATCTTCTCTGCACATGCCCTGCTCTAGCTCGAAAACACAAGAATTACCTAGGAGAATTCTTCTTTAACGATCTAAACGATCTAAATCATATCGGTATAATCAGCCTCTCACGTTTCGTAAGGAACTCAAGCTGGTTCCATTGAGCTTAGGAGGAAGCCTCAAGATTCATGTGGTATCACAATGGGCCATTAAACTGGCCTAAGTGTGTCCGTCTCCATCTTGGACAGCCACTATAACCTAACCTTACCTAACCTCTGTACATACAAAATCTAAAAGCCAACTATGATTATTTGATAAGGGTGATGAAAAGAAGTGGAATAAGTCTTCACAAGAATATCATGGTAAAAATTTTGATAACAAACAGCTTTCCATTTATGGAATGGAATGGAATGAAAAAGCCGATTCCCATGAAGTTCATCTATAACTTATGGTGCCAAACGATGTTGAATGGCAAGGCATGTTTTTCAGATGTCACGGAAAAAGAAGTTGAGAAGTCTTACACTCTACCCAGAACAACAAAATATGTCCAGTTCCTGTAGAACCATAATCAACAATTATCTTCAGGAACCTTTTTCAGCAACGATTACTCTGTCGATAATTATTGCCTAATTTTTAGAACACATGTTGAAGTTTTTGTCCCATGGAGCTGATCTAAGAACAAAGAAAGATATTGACTTTAAATTTTGTAACTCTCTCATGATATTGTTATTAATATTAACTTCCCATAGGGAGTTATTGTAATGGTTTCGATTTGTCAAATTGAAAATTTTGACAGTTCTCGACGTTTCAAGGTCCTAGAGTCGAAATAAAAGATTTTTAGAAAGATATCTGTTCGTGCGTGTGTACGAACCAAAAACGCTAGAGATTTGAATAAATTTTTATATTATATATTGTAACGTGATGCCCAACAATTATATTTTTGGAAAGAAATCCAATTAACGGGTTTCTTATAAATAAAAAAAAAAATTATCACCTCGAAAGTTTTACGAATACAAAATGATTTTATCTCCGAAACAATTTTGTGCAAAGAAAAAGAAAATTTTTAACATCTGGTAAAATTTTTAGAAAAATCGAGTGTATAGTTTTTCAACATTCAACATTCGGAAAAATTTTAAGAAAAATCAAATTGACATTTTTTTGACAAGAAATAAAAACCTAAACAAAAAAATGAATAAAAATAGTAAAAATTGATTTTCGACTCAAATATCTTTTCAAAACTTTGAAATTATGGCTTCTAGATAATTTTAACTCACAAGAAATATTATTTCCAACATTCTGAAAATATTGAGAAAAATGACAGTTTTTTTCCAAAAAATAAAAGCATTAACAAAAAAATTATAAAAGTTGGTAAACATTGATTTTCTTCAAACTTTTTATTCCACAGAAAATATTGTTTTCGATGTTCAGTAGTTTTGTTCATAAAAATCCATCCATCCTTTTTTTCATAAAAAAATATAATCTACAAAAAAAAGTGCGAAAATTTGGTAAAAATTGATATTCGGTTCTTGATATCTCTCAAATTAATTGCATTCATTCAATTTATACAAATTTAAGCGATGCTACTAAAATTGGTAAAAATTTGTTTTGGACTAAAAATATATTTAACAAAACTAGAGTTTCAAACTAAACTATTTATTTGTATGAAAAATATTGTTCGTAAATTTAAAATTTTTAAGAATAATTCAACTAACAACTTTTTTAACCCAACACGAAAACCTACAAACTTTTAAGCAAGACAAATATACAGACGGGATGTGATTATTAATAAAATGTGTGGGAAAGCCAACTTAAAACAAAATTCCTAAAAATGATTATAAATCATGATGTTTATACTTCAACTGAAAACCTGAAATATAGAAGCTGACATTTGAGTTCCAATCTACGTTTTAATTGGGCTTTCAATAAAATCCAAAAATGAATATATGTTCTAATACTTTTTACAATGCATTAAGTAAGTCTTCAAAATACTTTTTAATTTCACAGAAAGACGCAGTATCATTACTTTTATAAATTCTTGAAGTGACAAACTTTTAAAAACATTTCAACATTAAAGCAACCATTGCAAAATTATTTTGTTGTTAAGGTATATCAAGATTTTCAATGACCCGAAAAGGAAGAAATTCTCCAAATGATTTGTGTGTTTATAATAACATTATGCCCTCATATCTAGTTCCGTTGTCAAAAAAAGTTTTAAGTCAAAAGTTACTTTGCGCGATATCATAGTTGATAAAAGAAGATTTAGGTGCCTTCTTTAATCTGAAAATCATTGCTTTTCAAAACCCATAATATATAAATTTATCTTTATGTGCGCTGTTTGAAAATGCGATTCGAGGTTTAGTAAAACAGGAATAAAGCTTATCAATAGATCCTACGCTGCAATGTCATCCATTATCTCACAAGCAATTTGTTCTCGTTCAATTTTTTTTGTTTTTATAAAAAACACCTATCAAATAAAAATATATCTCAGCAACTCCCTTTCAATGAAGATCTCTAAACTATTGGAAGAGACGAGTTTCTATTATATCCGCATCATCTACTCCCACAAGCACTTAAAGGATATTTTTTTTTTGGCCATACTTAGTCAACTAGAGTAACCATAATATCCATTCTCTGTACATTCCTCCTCACCGTCAGTGATAATTTAAGGACATTGAATCAAGGATAACAATAACAAGTAGACTATGACCAACACAAAAGTAAAGGTACTCCCACGACAGAAACCTACACTCTTTTCGTGATGGCGTTAAAAATAAACTGATCAAATCAAAGCACTTTTATCCTCCATTTATTATCCTAAAGGACATTGCTTTTCGTTTGTTATCTCGTGTTTCCTTTTCCTCTTGGATTGCGATTGCAAGTGATAAATTAAGTTTATGGATACATCCATAAAAAGAACACCAAAATTCCATAAAAATTCTTTTGATAAATATAAACATATCAGAAAGGATTTATAACCGTGTGACGATGATGGTGATGATGATGACGTGAAAGCCATTATCCGTTTTACCTGTTTCCTTTTTTAAATTTTCAATGGTTAGCATTAAGATCAATGTTTTTGTGTCAACAACGGATGATGTGTGAACAAACAACAAACAGCAACAAAAACAACACTAAACTAATGGAAAATAAAATGAAATTGTTTCATCATTTGGGGCTAATTCAATTTTGATTTCAATTTCCCTTAAAGTCTTAACATTCACATAAATAAAGCTACAAGCACACTTATAAATACACACACCGACACACACACAAAGCTGTTTGTCAGGTGAATTCAAAACCAAAAATTCTATTTAAAAACTTGATTTGGTTTTCATTCAACATCATGGTTACCTCTACGACCAACAAGGAAGGATCCCATTTTTGGTTCACCACTAAAACAAGGATACTCACTCACAACCAGGTCTAACATTTCATTTCAAGTTGCTACACATGCGGAAATAAAGAATTTCTCTTCTCATAGCTAGTGTCCTTTTAAACTTTGATTTTTGCTTAACCATTTGGGAGGATTCCTTTCTGGGTAAGTCTCTCTGATGTCCTTTCAGGTTTTTCGGTTTTTTTTGTTTTGGGAATTTCAATCCATTGTGTCAGCAGTAGTTGTCCCATGAGTGTAAGTGAGCGGATTTGATTTATGAGCGCATTATAGTCTTATTTATTTTATTCATATATGGAACACATTTGTGTGGGGAAAAATAAATATGTAATTTATATTTTCGAATGGGATGTTTTATAACCATCAGAAAGGACATTCTTTTTGTTAATGACAAAGTGGGATGATACACACACACATTTGTATCTCTTCCTCCGTTTTAAAGAAAAAGGATCTTGAGTGTATAGATTATGTATATATTTATATTTTAGAGGTGGGTGGGGTTTCTTTCTTTGTTGAATTTCTGAATAAAATTCCATCTAGTTTTGTTTGTTTATCGGTTTTGAGGTCTAATTCAGTTGAGTGCTTTACTTTGTTTCTGAAATTGACACAAGTCTATATCTGGCATTAACATAACTTTATTCTTCTTTCAAACATTCTGTTGAAAAAATAATGATTGATAGATAAATTGATAAATTAAGACACTAACTTTTAAGTTTATTTATTTTCGTTCAAGTTTTTGAAGCTTACAAAAAAAAAGAAAAACAAACAAAATTAAGTTTAAAAAATTGTATATACGCCCTAGTGACCGACCACAACTGTAGCGTTATAAATAATTATATATTATATTATATTTATTAGATACGTACAATTTTAACGCTTATTTTAAAATACTTACTTAAATCTAAACTTAACAATAACTAAAATAATTTGAATTGCTTATAGCAAAACAAATTAAATTTAAAGCTTGCAGATTTGAGATTGCCATCACGGAACTCTCGGGGAAATCTTTTGACGAAATAAAGTTTGTTTGTTAGATTTTTGTATAACATAATTAATTAGTCAACGTTTATTTTTATTCAAGTACAATTACAAGGCCAGCAAAACTGGACTCTCCATTGAAAAGTGAAGAATTCAACGCCTAGTTTATTATATTAAGTTTGCGTGTAAATCAAATTGTCTTACATTAGTCAAAATTTAAAATCAAACGATTTTTATTGCAAAACAAAATAAATTGGGTGACACAACAGTCCATTGAGAACTAGGCCCTTACTTACAACTCTCAACCATTCCTGTGTTTATATGCCGAATCCGAACGGCTAATTTGAGAAAGCACTTTTCATGGCAAGAATTACTCTTGGAGAATTTGTCAATTTCTTACAAGAATCTTTACCCGTGAAAAATACTAGATGGCATATGCAGGGATTGAACCCAAGACATCTGGCATGACAGTCCAACGCACTAACCATCATGCCACGGGTAATACTACGATTTTTATTTCACCATTTCCAAAATTAACATTTTTTTGCAAAGATAAGCGGTATGAAATTATTTAAAACAAAAGGCAAATTGTTCTTAAATAAAGTAAACAGCAATGGACCAAGTTGACTCCCTTAAGGTACACCAGAATTAACTTTAAATTATTAACTCCAATTTATTAAGAAGACTCAATTTGTCAAATGCCTTACTTAAGTCTGTAGAGAAGCAATCGACTTGAGAGTGTTTTTAGAATTCAAGCAAACAAAAAGCAGAGAATTGTAATAAATAAGTAATTGTAGACTTTTTTTTCACATATAATAGAAGAAAGATTGAAACAATTCAGGAATAGTAGTCAATTTCACTATAGCACGATAAACCGTAACTTTGTTTTTAGTGTTTATGTGTTTATGGACTAACGTACGAATATTTCTAAGATCTGGGAACTAAGAACATTATATCAGACACTTGTTGAAACGATGAAAAAATTACATAAATAATTGTATTCTATCAGGACCAGGACTAAAAAAATCATCTAGTTTTTTAATATTATTACGTTTAGAGGCTTTAGAATTCGAAAAATTAAGTGATGCAAGCTGACTTCAGACTTGTGTGTTAGAAGAAATAAGAAAATGCGTGTTTGCAGAATAAAAATCTTCCAAGACAGTCTTAACATAATCTGTGAACATGTTCGAAATAGACTCTGGAAGATGGCTTCAAGGATTTTGAAAGGTAATATTAGCTATCTCTCCAAATAACGTGGGTGTTCATTTTTAGAGCACACTCAGTATTCGAAATGAAATGAAAGTATACAAATTTTGAATAAGTCACAAAGTCGTTTTGCACTCTTTGGTAAATTCTAAAACGTTTCATCACTCTTCAATAGATTGAACCTAAACTAGGCCTTGTTTCTCTTAGTTCCGTATGTTTTTAAATGCTAAACAAACCATGTCGAGCTACTTTTTAAATTTGTTAATTCGTGCAGTGAGATAGTATCTAAAAATAAAAACAATCAAATAAATTTCATAAAATCGTTTTATCTAAATACAAGTTGGAAAATAATTCATTGCAGTTAATTTCGACTAATAAGTTAAATAGGTGAGTAAATTTACATTTAAAGTCAAACTCGATATTACTTTTAAATGATTTACATTGGGTACACAACTTTTGGTGACTGAAATCATCTCAAGAAATGGAGCTTATTTTATGTGGGGCTACGATGAATCTATCTCTGATGTGGAATGGTAAGTCAGCAACAATACAAAATCAATATTTGATTACAAAAATCCAGGAATTCTAAAAAAAGTAGTTCAAAATTGGATCAACAAGATGGTATTCCAAAGGCACGCTAGCGGTTGTTAAATAATCGAACTAATAATTACAAATTTTGTTAATATTTTCCAATTTGTATTAAAAATAAAAAAAACCTGACATTTGTTTGGTTTCAAGTTTTGAAACAAAGAAATAAAAATTGTATTCAGTTAAAGTTTTTTTTATCAAGCCTCTAGTCCTCTTTTCAAGTTGAATCATCTCTTTCGTAAAAGAAAACCGAATCACCTGGAAAGACAGCAATCGAAAGTCAATACACTTGAGCACACGCTAATTTTCCATTTGAACACCGGTACTATACATGCAATATGCATACATACATATTTACTATTTACCACAAACTGACATGGTAAGTAAATAGGTAGAAATGGCGATCTCAAGGCAACCTATTACGAGATCCAATTAGCGCTGTAGTGCGCCGTTTTGATACCAAAAACTCGTTTGACCCTTGATTGAAAGGGATAGATTTATAGAGAAGCTTCATAGCGATGATGTTAGAGCCATTTTGTTTGAGAAAAAAGATTAGGTCTCTAATCTTTGTCTCAGATAGCTCATCAAGTTCCAAAGCTCCAAAGTATTTCATTCTAAGTGTTTGCCAAAGCAGGACATTTGCAGAGGAAATGGATTATCGTTTCCCTTTCTCTTTGGTCACTACAACTACGTCAAAAGGTGTTGTAGGAGATACCCAACTTCTCTGCATGAACTCCTATAGGCACATGTCCGGTACAAACCGCAACAATCCTGGCTATGTCTTGCCTTATTATCCTGCACAGAAAATCGTTTGTACGGGTTTTATTATAGGTGGGCCTTATCTTCCTACATAGGTATAATGCAGTTGGGTAAATTGCTCCACCTTCGGTTTGATTCAGTTTGGTAGATAGAAAAGATTTTATCCTTCATAGCACCAAGAGGAATGTTTACCATTTCCGCAAGTGAGCTATGAAGGGCCGATCCTTGCCTGGCTAGCTCGTCAGCCCGTTCATTTCAAACGATACCACTATGGCCGGAACCCAGATCAGGGTGACACCGAGGTTAATATTCAGGTTCGCAAGCTCATCGTGACATTGCTGGACAAATTAAGATGGGGATGTGGCCGAGTTAATGGCTTTGACAGCTACCTGACTGTATGTAAAGATAGCCACATTTCGGTTTTGGTTTGGGCTTTAGGATTAATTTGTCAAGTGCTTTTGCTTAAGTCTGTAGAGAAGCAATCGTTTTGAGAGTGTTTTTCAAATTCAAGCAAACAAAAAGCTGAGAATTGTAATAAATAAGTAATCGTAGACTTTTTTAAGTTTAAGTATCTTACATGCCTCCCTTATTGCCAGCAGTTCAGCCTGAAAAACGTTAGCAAAGTCAGGAAGCCTTAAGGATTTGGCTACATTTAGAGACTTAGAAAAGATCCCAGAACCAACTCCGCCCTCCATATTTGAGCCGTCAGGAAAGATGGTTGTGTCGAAAATTTTCGACACGATGTCATTCTCCCAATCTTCTCTGGATGGGAAAATAACCTTAAAACCCTTACTAAGGATCAAAGTAGGAAAGCAGAAGTCAGTGTCTACCGAGATAATATCTGAGGGAATCAATTTCGTTGTGTTGCTGTGACCATAAGGTTTTGACAACCAGTTTTTTGATTCCTTCAGCCTAATAGCGCTGCAGGAAACTTTGTATTTAATAAAAAGGTCAATTGGTAGAAGATCCAAAATACCGTTTAAGGCGTCCGTTGGGCAAGTACGCATAGCCCCTGTGGTCCCCAAGTATACTGTTCTCTGAACCTTCTTTAGCTTATCAATATTATAGGATTTGCTAAGAGCAGGCCACCACTCAATCGAACCATATTTTAAGATTGGACGTACTACGGCTGTGTACGTCCACACAAACTGACATACAACATACAAAAACTTTTGTACCTATGTATAAAAGGTCTCAGTCAGTCTATTATCACATAAAAGGATAATTCAAAATATTATTGGTGTATTAAAAAGAAAGAAGGTATATGTACATATGTTTAATGTATAAGGGAAAGTATAATAGAATCGTTAAAAAAAACTTAGCGTTTACGCCAAACGTTCAAGTTTTACAGTTTAGTTATATAAGCAAAGATTCTATCGGCAGATTTTTTAGTAATTTAACTGTATTAAAAAAAAAACGGTTTATCTGCCAAAACAAAAAACCAAAATAATTGTAATAATCTTAAAATTTTAAAATTTCAAATTTGGATTAGATTTTTAAGAAAACACCTTGAATTAGAAATCGTCAATTTTATAATATATTCTGGGGAAAAAACACTTTTTATATTCTTCACACATACCAAAGTTGCCTTTACATTTCTGAAACTCTTCTTCACGCTAAAAAAAACCCAGAAAATCATTCGTATTAAATTATGTTTTGTTTTCCTAGTAAAAAAAATTCTGGTAAACTTTCTCAATTCTGAATTCTGGCATCTTTAATTTTGTATTGTTTTTCGAATTTGTACAAATGGGAACAAGCACAGAATATATTATTTTTAGAAAAAGCTACGATTCAACCCAAAACCCCCCTAAGCTATTGTATTTTGTTTGGGCATATAAGAAAGTATTGGTTGAAATCCTATGATGCATCTGAAAGAATAGAAGAAAGTAGTCTAAATTTGAAAAATTAGACCAAGCAAGGCTTGGACAACAGTGTTCTTAAAATACTAGCAACTAAGGTTGTCATTTAAGCCCGCAGCATATGTAAAGATACACATTATGTTATTTAAACTTTGTCAGTCTTGTAACGGAACCGTTTCTCGGCAAGGACTCTCTACAACTGGTTGTAATTCTCTTCAACAGCAGAGGTGCTAAAACTCTTAATCAAAACCACGACAGCACTTTGTCAACAAGTCTGATCGAGAAGTCCTTTAACCTTTCCTTCCGTTAACCACCATTACAGCCCACTATTTACAGGTATAGTGGGTCGATCCTGGCAGAGGAGAAAAGGTTGTTCAGGTACAGCAGCTGGCATGCTTGCATAATGCACAACATAGCTCGTCGGATGGTGGGGGGTTCTTGCTGTTGTAGCTCTGAACGATTGTTACGATTTTCATGCCATAGTTAGATACAAAAATTATAGGGTTCATAAAATATGAAGCCCGAATTCGCCTTTGATTGATAATTTCCCATTTCCCCCGTGAGGAGAGTCGTAGATGATAATGACTCGCGAGGTTGCCCACCCATGTATCGTAATGACACGGCCTTGCTATTATTTCCCTCAACTGCTTATAATAGCCCCTAGCTAGTATTTCTCAAAACTTAAAGGTTCATCGTCTTCGATCTAAATTCTATACTAAACGGTCAAAACAAAATAATCATGTCATCACAAGGCATTTGCAAAAAAAACTTTGTCCTAATCCGGAACAGAATAAATTTTATCCTATACTCAGATTTTCAAAACAAAAGGATTGAAATACTTACTATCTTATAATCATCCTTTCGGTCGTCATCTTCCTTCATGATTGCCACATCCACCAATTAATTAGAACTTTTCCTAGTCCTTAATCATGTTTCGTCGTCGCATCTCAAACCTTAGTTGATAAATATTCAACAATCTTCCCAAAAGAATTCAACGAGCAGAAGACCAATTAGAGAAAAAAAATCAAAATAACACCCAAATATTCCATTTGCAAATTCACAAAATTTAAATTTATTCAAGAAAAAAAACTAAACCTACACCTTAAAATACTTTCGAAAGGTGATACAATAATATTGTGTAATAATATGTGTAGTTCTAAATTTTTATCAGTGTAACTTTCATCTCTTATTTTTCCCAAATACTAATTTTCTATTGCAACTAGAACAGATCAGCAAACAGTCACATCTGATTTAAAAAACAATGGAAAAGGGAATTTAATTTCTATCTAAATTTTTGTTTCAATTCAATTTTCTTTCTGTGTAATATTATTTTGATTGAAAAGGAAATTTACAGTGTAGGAAATTTTATATAAAAGTACTCATCGTTATCTGAATATATAGATGCATACAAAACGGTTTTGATGTTTGCTTATGACCTTGCAACTAGTTTGAAAATTTAATAATTAAGGTTATAATTCACATAATTTCTTTTATCACCAATACACCTCATAACAATATATAATAATATTTAAGATTCACCGATCTGTTGTTATGCATTGTACTCAGTGATAAAGTTTCAATTCAAATGTTTTTTCATGCAAATTTTTTTTTTAATCAATTATTAGACTGACCATCAAAAATCCTTGTGGTGGTGCACCGCTCCAGAGGATATTGCAAATCTAGATTTTCATTTTTTTTTTTTTGAAGGGAAAATAGTTGAATGATACTTTAAACACTATATTACCGACCCACAATTTGCGAGATGTTTTTGGTTTTGTACCAATTGGAAAATTTAATTACGATTTCCGTACAGGCTTTTATTACTTATTCGGTGAAAGGGAAGGGAATGATCCAGGAAGATTAAACTGATATACTTTTTTTTTATTTTATTAAATGATAACTTATCTATGTAAATAGTTTCTAAAATAAGGTAAGTTACACAAGAAAATAAAACAACAAAAATTTAAATTTAATTCATATAGAAAAATTTGGACGAATGATGGTACATGGATTCGTTGATGGAAGAGTTGCTGGTTGGTGGTGTAACTCGCGGCAGAATTCTTGATCCAATTGTACTTGTACAGTCAGGTGTGCGGACTTCTCGTAGGTAGATGGCTTCTGATCTTGCCAATTGAGTCTGTTTTTCGTATTTCACTTACGGAGTGGTCAAATGCTGAATAAGCTTGCACTTTCACTTATGGTTATTAATTTTCGGGGGGTGCGAGGGGGGATACACTGGGTAGTTAGGTTTAAGGGTTTTTTTGTGATTAATTTAATTTTAGCTTTATGGTTTGTGCATGTGCAGGGTGTCTATTTGGTCTTTTTTTTTTATGGCGCGTCTTAGGTGTTTAGACTTTTATAGGACGATAAGCTGTATTACTTCACAGGGTTTTATTTTTTTTCTCCTTTTTTATGAAGCGTTTTTCGGAACGTTTTACATCGGAGTTAGAGTTACTTTTTTATCAGGGTTTTTTTTTTTTTGCTATTTTATATCGGGATTTTTACTTTTTTCTGGGATTAAAATCAGCACCCTTGTTACCACTTTTGAGATAACGATTTAGGTCACAAAAGGAGATCTCTTAAGGTGAATCCGTCTATATCTAATTTAGGCACATTTATACCTTTTTTTACGATAACCGAAATACTTAATTTGCATTTAAAGCTGATCGAAATAAATACTTTTAAACCACGATGTTAAAATTTAACTTTTTATTTTCTCGGATTTAAGATGATTCGATTAAGTGTTTGAAAAAGTCTTAGCCCGAAGTTAAATCAGACCTTTCGCCCGAACGCACCAGTCGAAAATTTTCGCCACACAAAGAGAGACTCAAACTGGCAGAATTTCCCTTTTATAGCCCATCGTCATCACAACCGCTCACCATTCATTTTCGAAGTTAAAAATTCCGAATATGGCACGCGAGCATTTCCGGAGATGTTGCTTCTGACCGAGTTTTTAACCACAGAACTACGATTTTGATCTCTTAATTCGTTTTAGAATTTTTGAAAAATAGGTGTGACCAAAAAATAATTCCGTAGTCAAAAACCAGCCAGAAAACATTCCCGGAAGGGCGATCATCATTAACATTTTTTGATTGTGTTTGTAACATGAAAAAAAAACGAACCATACATGTTTACTGGTTTCTTCTTTTACATTTTCTCTTAAATTTCTCTTTGGGGTCCAGCAAGTGAATAGCAATTTGAGAGTGTTAATTTATGTTCGAAATTAATCTCTGTGCATCATGTATCCACGATCCACCACACCAATTTCTCTTCCACCATCAAAATCACCCACGCATTCCACAATTCTTTTATCAAATGAACATTGTTCGATTCCAGTTTGTTCGTATGCCAATTGATAGAAAGAGTTCCTAAAACTGTGACCGTTTGCTGTTCTTCGGTTTGTAAATAAATTTAAAATCGTTTCCCACAGTCTCCCTTAAAGAATATTTTTATGGTGAGCCTAACAACCCATCTTTCTGTTAAGTGCATGACTGTAAGACCTCCCTCCCTGATTAAAAGTCTGGACCGCTCTCAGATCAACGGTTGTATCACAAGGATGCATAGATAAAAACTTTTAAAAAAAAGTTGCTTTCTTATAAGAAAATTCTAAAATTAAATATTTTAACGAGAACCGTAAAATAGCTTCGTACAATCTTTTGAAATAATACTTATTTACAATTACAAAAAATAAATTTATATAATTTGAGTCATAATATCATTATATCACGATTATTAATGTGTTGAAATAGTTGTGCATGAACTGTTTTAGGATCGTTAAATGATAATATCAAATTCTCCCATGTTATAAATATAAGGGTACCAGCCACGAACCGAAGCCTGTAAGGACGATCAGGGAAACATCGTTATATAACCACAGTCTATATTGAAAATATGGAAAGACCACTTATCAAAACTATATAACGGCGATGACAAACCGAATTCCGCTGTGAAGGTGATAGAAATACTCAACCTAGGCGAAGCAGATCAACAATTCCGCCTACCCGATCTCGATAATCTGAAGATAGCTATATCTAAACTGAAGTCAAACAAAGCTACTGAAGGTGACGGCTTCGCTGCTGAACTATTTTAAGCATCAGGCGATAAATTGGTAGGGAGCATGAACCAACTAATCTGCAAAATATGATCGATAGAAAGCATGCCAAACAACAGAGGCATAAGTCTCCTCAACATTGCATACAAGATCTTCTCTGCCGTATTATGTAAACGTCTGAAGCCGTTCGTCAACAAACTGATAGGTCCTTATCAGTGTGGCTTCAGAACAGGAAAGTCCACTATCGACCAAATATTCACACCACGGCAGATCTTGAAAATAACCCAGGAGCTTCAAATCAATACCCACCATCTTTTTATCGATTTTAAAGCCGCGTATGACTGCATCTTTAGGGAAGAGCTGTACAGAGCAATGTTTTGTTTTGGCATCCCTGTCAAACTTATCCGTTTAGGGAAGAGCTGTACAGAGCAATGTCTTGTTTTGGCATCCCTGTCAAACTTATCCGTTTGTGCAGAATGACGGTAGAGAATGTACGCTGTCAAGGTCGGAAAAGATCTCACCGATGCATTTGATGTCAAAAAGGGTCGGTACTGTCATGCGATTTCTTCAACATCGTTCTGGAAAGAATTGTGCAAAATTCAACTGTCAACACTAGTGGCTCAATCTTCCAAAGATCCATCCAATTACTCGGATACGCAGACGATATTGACACAGTTGGAAGATCAGCACATGATGTCAATAGAGCGTTTTTGAGCATTGCGACTTATTCGAAGAAGACAGGTTTAGTGGTCAATTAGGGCAAGACATTGAACAACGACGTCCTGAAGAAACGTGACCATGGACACCTATACCTTTGAGGTAGTTAAGGACTTTGTCTACCTAGGCACCGCTATAAAAAGTGATAACGACACCAGCGCTGAAATGAAACGAAGAACAACTCTTGCAAATCGCTGCTTCTTTGGTTTTAGAAGGCATTTGAGAAGTAAAGTCATCTCTCGAGCATCTAAAATCAGCATCTATAAGACACTCACTATTCCGGTTCTCATTTATGGCGCTGAGGCGAAACTGGAGACAGATAGCTAAGGACCGAGCTGGATAGAGACGCATGTTGGTTGAGGCCCAGGTCCACCACGGACTGTAGCACCACCTTAAGTAAGTATGTTATAAATATAAGGTCAATTTCAATGAATAGTTGAATAATTTATTGTATATTTTCTTTTCCTCGTTCTTTTATTTTTTAAATGTTAAATTAAAAATTTAAATAAGTAATTCTTAAAATACCGCCAATTTATTCATTATCAATAAATTGCGAGTTGAACTTCAAACATGCTTGTGTGCGACTTTGAACAAATTCTTTTGAACGTAACTGTGTCTAAATAAAAGTTTTGCAACTACCGAACAACACTGCCACAATATTTCGTGGCATAATGTTAAGTGCGTTAGACTATATTGAGAGGGTACGATTGAGCGGCTTCATTTCCCCAGAGGCATTCCTCTTTTTAGATAGATGCGGTCTGACACAGGATAGATTGGCAGTTCCGCTAATCTACCACGTCAGACGACGAACCGTGGATAGGTGACCGCTGTACAATCGGGACGTCATGGCACAAGGCGGAGCAGAGCTATTTCCATTCAGTAGGGCTGTGTCCGAACGGGACCAAACTGATAGGGTGAAGCAGGAGAACTAGTTTTGGTGGATTTAATCGGAACTTGATATGGAGTAGTTGGAATGGGGTTTTTAGCCTTGGCCGGCTTACATACTTTTAAGTTTTTAAGTAAAAATAAAAAAGGATATTGATATTATTTTTTTTTGTCTTCAAATTTTCTAATAAATACAAAAACAAATGAAATAGAATCGAAGTTAAATAGATCTTACGGCCAAAAGGCATTATAATTAAGTATTAATGTTTAGCTTAGAGTCTCCATATGGGACCAGTAAGTTAGTTATAAGTTTTGGATACTTAGGCTTGTTTTATAAATTTTTGTATAGCTTTAAGATAGTTTTTAAGAAATGATGAATAAAAATGAATTAGAAAAAAAAGTTCCAATCTCTTGTGATGAATCGAAAAAAATCCTCCAAGAATAATTCTTATCATGAAAAATTCTTTTTCCAATTATCCGTTCGTACTTGGCTTAAAACTGTAGGCCCCTCGATCCCTGACAAAATACTCACACAGGAATAAATAGTTAAGAGTGGTAGGTCACTAGGTCCTTCTTCTCAAAGGACTGTTGCGCAACTTTATATAATTTTAATAACCGTGTTTCTGGGAATGCTCATCAGTTTAGTTCTACTCTATGAGTACAGATACCTTTTAAGATCCCTCGGTTGTGGAACGCCTTATCAAGGTCAATATTTCTCACTAATTGCAATGCGCATACACCAAAGCTATTGTGCGTTGTAATCTCCTCTTTAATCCAATCCTCTTTTCCTCTTGACCATTATAAGAGTATTCAAAACCCCTTGATTAATTCTATGTTGCTCTTAAATTAAAGCAAGTTTTTGTTCAAATAAATTTTTTACATATGTTAAATAGAAATAATGATATGTATCATAAAAGCAAGTACGTGCGATCTAGACGTGCATTTGATTTACCATTATTTCGTATTCCTCAAACCCACCCAGCCTTACAAAAGTTTGCTGCTAGTTAAAGCCACAGCCATTACGAAAGTAGTCAAAATTAATACCCTTCAATCGCCAAGTCAATCGTCCTCACCGTGCTCCGCGTCGTTATCGCCAATACCCCTATACTTTGGGTCGTTGTTCGATCGTTCATCCTTCTATTCATCATCTAAACATCGTCAGTCGTTGTCCGTTCGTTCGTGGTCCTGGTAATTCACTGAGTATAGCTTTCCTAGAAGAACTGAACTAGTCGTACGTGTAGCTGTAATTAGTTTTGCTCGATTGCATTTGTTAGCACAAAGGACCCGTTGACTTGAAATTTGCGTGTGAAAGGAAACTACTTGCACCCATACACATATTGATGCTTCCCACCTACATACGACCAACAGTAACTGAGTTTACCTTACGAGCACATATAAGCTCATCTGTAACAGGATACTCATTCGCTGTGGTTGACATGGAAATAATTCTCGACACGAATTTGATAACTTTACTACCTGCTTTGCTATTTCGAGTAGTGGAGTGTGATGGTCTTCCAGCCAGGCTAAAGCTAAAGTCCTGATGGGACTTTGACGTGTTTCAAAAATAGTTTGCTTTGCTGGAATTGGCAGAAGAAGAAAAAGAAGTTGAATGCCAATGCGGGAAGAAGAGAAGAGGAAGCGGTTATGGTTGCTGAAGTAATCTCTTATATGGCCACCATTGTGTGGCTAGAAATGCTGGAATTTCGTTAAGTCATTCCGTATATGCACCAACAGGATGCATGCTATCAAATTCAGGGTACCTTTATTCGCATATCCATGAGTAGCGTAATATAGTTGCAATGTTTATCTAATGTATACCTAAGCTGGTACGAGCATACTGCTTTGTGGCGTGAAAGAAGTTTTTGTTCCATGAACACATAAAAAGGCTTTCAACTTTAGTGAAAGGATATTGTCACGCGATTGAATATGGAAATACTAATGCGGCTATGCCAACAGTTTATCCACCATATTGCATCAGGTGAACGACAATTGAAGGTAGATTTTGTGTTGTTCGTTATAGTTAGTGCCTTTGTTTTAGGAGCTCTTGAAACAAACAACCACACGCAACGCATCATGATGAGAAAAAAAGAAACCAACACAAAGCAATTGTTGTTATATCTAACATTTATTACTTAACTTAAAGGTAGTCACATTAATCAGAGATTACAATAAGACAATAAAAATACTTTCAATTTTATGAAACAATTTGAGAACCTGAAATCATTGTGTCGATAAAGGCTCAGGATGTTGTTAAGTGTACATTTATTTGGCAATAACTCGCATCCAGAATTTTATCCTGCAGAAACTTTATTTATTAAAAAATTAAAAATATGGACGAAAACATTATCAGCATAAGTACCAACAGACTGACGTTAAGTTTTGCAGGTAAAATTGAAAAAAAAAAAGAAAAAACTTAATAGATTTATGAGGAATGTGACTTTTTCTTTCTGTTTAATAAAAATGGTTACAAGCTTTAAAAACTTAAGATTCTTTGTACCTTGACTTATGATTTTAACCATCATCATTGCCTGGTATTTTATGTTTTTATTTACAAACAAACGAAAAACATTAACAGAGCTACTAAAAAAAGGACTGTGGAAGTCTGGAGTAATAAAAATTGCTGTTAAAATTAACATGAGGAAATGAAAAAAAAATTCAAAATATATTCTTTTTGAAATATTGTACGAGCACTAAAGGGGTTATGATTACCCTTCAAGATAGGATTTGAAAAGAGATACCCATCCACCATAGTTTTGAATACCTGCACACTATAATGAGTGGGAAATATTGAGCCTGGTAAATCAATTCACATTCGCGAAGTGCGACTAAAAAAAGAATCTCTGCACATAACAATACTTCCGAAATTTGGCTCAAGGGTAAACTGATGGGCATTCCTAGACGAATGGGTATTACGGTTAAATTGTTTAAGGCTATTTCATTAAAGCATTATTTATACAAAAATTACGATAAAACAATGACAGGCATGAGAACTTGCGGCGGTGCTCAAGAGAAGTAAATGTAAGTAAGAACGATCACCTGTCAATTTTAAAGCTCTCTTTTCAACTCTATTCAAAAAGACTGAATTACGTTAGTTGAGCACCAGTTCAAATATTAGAGTTATACTCGAGTTTTGGACGAATAAAATCTTTGTAAATTATAGCCAGATCAGAGGGGTTATAGAGAACTTCTTACATGATCAGAGAAAACCTAAACACCTTGAAGCATTTTTGGTGATGTCAAATATGTGATCATTCCACAACAAGTGATTTTTGATGCCCAGAAATGAAAGCTGTTCAGTCTTTTCGAGGCAAGTACCACCCGTAGTACAAAAGCGTAGCCCTCCCCAATCCCACATTGAGGGAGGGCTACATTTTTGCGACAGTAGAGAGCATTGAGTTTTCGAAGCATTAAATTCTACATGGTTTTTTATTCCCCATTGTCAATTCAATTCAATTCCGTCAAGATCAGAATTTAATGGGCTTATTGGTAGTCTAAAACAAATGTGAAAAGCTGAGGGTTGTCATTAACGAAACAATTAAATAGGTTAGAAGTTTCAGACAAAAGATCATTTATAAAAATAAGTGTTGGAGACAAAACGTAGCCCTGGGGCACACCAGCGTTTGTTTTGTGGGTATCAGATTTGAACCCGTCCAATACTACTTGAATGGAACGGTTTGAAAGATAATTATTAACCCAACGTACGAAAAAGTTCGGTAAGAAGGCTTGCTGTCAAATGGCTTTAAAATATCAAGTGCTAGAATGATGTAATGATTTGTTCTACTGTTCGGTGAGATCAACTATGAGGTACCCAAGTGGACCTATTACTACGAAAACCTTACAGCACGTCATTAAGAAACTTTCGTTCTTCAAGATATTTTTTATGCTGAAAATTGATCAGCGTTCTCATGACCTCGGAAAGAAGGGACTTAAGTGCAATTGGACGATAGTTAGAAGGTGGTGAAGGTATATCAAATGCTGATATTCATCCACCTGGAAAGAGAACTGTAGAATGGGACAGATGGAAAACCTTACGCACCTCTTCAGAACAATAGCGGGTTTACTTTCGGGCCAGCGAGTTTGTGAATGTCAAGATCTTTTAGTATTCTAGCAATTGTACAAGAGGAAAGAAGATTCATCCCATAAATCGTTTTCGCTTTCAAGTACAGGAGAAGTCATGTCACTCATTCTCACCAAATTTTTTTTGTAAATTCATCATCGAGTTTACAAAAGAAGTATCATTGTAAACGACGGTAGGAACTGAAGATGACGCAGTGTTGACCACATTTTTAAGAAATTAGGTCAGCAAGTATCTTGAGAACAACAAAGAGATAGATTTGACTTGATTTCATTTTATCTCTCACAAGATGTTGTTATTAACTTATGGAAAAATAGACAGAAGGCTTTAAAGAGCTTTTGGGTCGTGCCACGTAAATTTTTTTAACGAAGAACTACCAAACCTCCAAAAGTAGATCTTGTCTTGCGAATTGCTTTTTCCAATTAATTATGCGGATAAGGTATGGTCGTTCCTTAATACTTCCGTACGTTCCGTTCGTTTGGAAAGCTTTTTCGTCGTCCATATTTCAAGAATCTGTAGAAATATCGACTTAAAAAAAATGTTCTTATAGAAACAAGATGTAAGTATGTGCATTTTTTAAGGCTTGAATTAAATTTAATATGACGTGACGTGGTACCCAACAAATATAATTAGACAAAAATTTGAATAACATTTGGTTATAAATAAAAAAAAAACCGAAATAAATTTAGTAACACTTCGAATATTTAACGAACAGGAAAAAATTGAATTTCGACTTAAATTCCTTTTTAAAAATTAATGGCTAAATCACAAACACGCTTCAGCTTCGGCTTCGTCTGCGTTACGGTGGGCCTGCTTCGAGGTTGCTTTGATTGACATTTCTATTATTTCATCCTTCCAAAGAGCAAATATTTTGTTTGTTGACTTTTTTTTACAGTTGTTGAGCTGTCAGACAAAGCAAATGTTCAGATAATTGAACTAGAGCTTCCGTTTGGAGTCACATTACGTTACATTACGTTCTTATCCTTACGGTTGTCAAACGAAACGTGAGGTAGAAGCTCCATTGTGATAGCATGCATTGAATTCCTATGGCTGAACTCGTAAACGTCAGGCGAAGCCGAAGCTGAAGCGTGTTTGTGTTTCAGCCATAAGGACGTTTGTTGTTTTCTAAGCTCAGTAAAGTTTTTTTTTAATCCGACTGTTAATATTCCAGATCTCGTAAATAAATTAATGTATTTCTGCAAATTGATGTAATTTTATGCAAAATATTGTTGTTATTTTTTGAGTGTTTTGTTTTTAGAAAAAATCAACTGATGCATTTTTAACAAAATACGAAAACCTACAAAAACTATAAGAAACGGTTTAAGACTCAAGGATTATGAATATTGTTATGAATACTGTGTTAAAGTTTTAATAAAGACAAATTGACGGACGTGATAAGAAGCTATCAGTGAGGGTTTCACCCTAGCCTCTTTTGTATTCATTATTTAAGAATCCTTTCGGGATCAATAATATCCTCAAAACAGTCGTTTTGAGCTTTACCTACATGTAATCAAGAATGAAGCTGAAAAAAGGGTTCAATACTTTTGGTCCTAATAAAATAAAGTCTTATTTTTGACTTCTATACAAGTTTAAAATATTTTACCTTCTAAAAATACATTACATACCTCTATGCATTGTATTTTGAATTAATTTAAATTGTTGTTTTTATTCAAATTAAAAAGTTTCATTATACTTTCGTCCTACATACATTATAAAAAGAATGAACTATAAAATTTCAATAAAAAATTATGTAATACCATTAAAAATTCCCAACTTACCACAGTAATGCAAACACCCAAACTCGAATAAGAACTTAAAAAAAAGACTAGGTATCAGGTATCTACCTACACTAAAATCTCATTTAAAAACAATGTATTTAAAAACAAAAAAAGATTCATACGCCCTATAATCCCTTGCGTAATGCTTTCATAAAGTTTACCTTAACTTTCGTCAAACTTCCCAACACATAAAGTCCTTCCTTTTTTGTAAATAGAAAAAAAAACATAACAAACACTTAAATCCTTTTTCATGTCATAAAAAGACTGGCTGAAAAGTTTCAACACAGGCACTTTGCAGCAGCATCACATTATTGTTGTCTTGAGTCTTCTGACCAGGACCAGGTCCAGGTCCAGTACCAAAACCAGAACCAGCACCAGACAAGCCATAAGCGTAAGGGAAACAAGAAATTACATCATCACAGTCAATTTCAATTACCAGCAACTTTGTTTTGCATTGCAAAAATCCATATTCCTGTATCGGTTTATGGGGTTGGGGTTGGTTATAGGGGATGGAGATGTGGATGTGGATGAATGAAGAACGCATGGTGTATGTCCCAGTGCACTTCCTTTTTTTGTTCGCCCTATAGTCACACACTAGGTGGGCTTCCCTTTCCTTTGGACATGTCCTTGCCCACCCTTACGTCGTCGTCGGTCGCTCGGATGGTGATGTTTTAATGCTTCTTTTTTTATCTTTGTCCTGGGCTACCCAGTTGTGATGTGCCATAACAAAACAACTTTCAAACAAAAATAACCATATACACAGACTTATGGAGGTGAAGCCGAATCAAAGGAGTTTTAGTGTAACGGAGAACGTTAGCGTAACTTTTTTGAAATTGTGTCTTCTCAATACAGGAAATCGGAAATAACCTGAGCTAACAGTATTTCATCGAGGACGTCGTTGTTGTGCGTCCTTGTTGGCGGGACACTGAACGCGGGACGCAGGATCGTTGTTGGGATGGTTGTTTCTGTTTGGCTGGTTGAAGAGCTAAAAGCAAAGCAAAGCAAACACAAACACGAACACAAACACACGACGACAGGATTCCATGTTGTCCTCCATGGTTGTCATCTTATTCGGAAACTTTTGAAAAATTGTTTCTGTGGGAAAAGAAATAAAAGCAAATTTATTGCACCAACAGAAATGGCTCGAAAAACATAGAAAAATAAGGAAGATAAAACCAACCATCGGAACTTTTCACAATCGAATTGGCAATGGCAACTGAGATGATATTTGAAGATTTTCTTTTTTCTTTTTTCTGTTGATTTTGTTATTCTAGGCATCTTGTTGGGAAATGGGGATTGTTTTCTTTTTAGTGTCCTTTTTTTTGTTACTTTTTATTGCGTCCCCAAACACATTTTCAAAAGTCGGCACATATTATACTCTTGAGTATTCGCATTTGTAAAAGGATCTCCTCAAACAAAAAAATAAGTTAGAAAGAATTTATTTTTCGTGTGTTTCAATAGTTTTGCTTTCTTTCGGTCTTATAAATCTTTTTTTATGTTTTTCGCAAATAGTGGTTAGAACGGAAGGATATGATGTGGACGTGGGAGTGGAGTGGCGTATATTTATGTGAAGTAAGTTGAACGGGAAGTGCAACTTGACAGTGTCGTTTCAATTTATATGCGTTTGGTTGCCCTTTGTTCCTTCTCATAATAAATATTAAGTCGACGAGAAGTATTGTAGATAGATGTAAGGCCACTAGTTCTGGACGAAGTTTTTCCTCAACTTTCATTTTTTTTTGGTTTTAAAAAGTTTTGAGTTCTCGTTTGTAACACATTACTTAGCGGAGAAGACAAAATTTATTTTCGTATCAAATTCAATTTTGAGTGGGTTTCTTAGATTTAAAAATGAATAAAATTTGTTATAATTTAATCATTCGGTTCTATATGTTCAGTAGTTTTTAAAATTTAAATTTCCCTTCATATTGAACTGTATTGTTAACTTCCCATAGGAAGTAATTGTAATTGGTCCGATTTGTCATATTAAAAAATGTTGATATAACTCGACGTTTCAACGTCAACGAAAAGAAATAAAATGTTTTTAGAGATGTCTTTTTTTGGGGATACCTTTTTTTAGTTGGTCATATTTCAAGAACATTCAGAGATGACGACTTTAATAACCTTCCATTTTCCTCACTATAAATTTTAAAAATTTGCAAAGTTCGGTTTAACATAAATATCTCCCAAACCGATATTGTCAGCGACTTCAATGTATAATATTGTGAGGTGATTTCAAGTTAGTATATTTTGGAAAAAATAAAACTCAATTAACGTTTTTCTTTTATATGTCAAAGACACTGAAAAAATATATTTTATACCAAATATTTTCCAAACCAAAATTTTTCTTTAGATTCTAATATGAAGTGACAGTTTTTTAAAAGAAACCTAAAAAAATACTACTTTAAATTAGTAAACATTGATTTTCCACTCGTATACCTTCGCAAAAATTAAATATATGTATTATCTTATAGTTGTATAAAAATACTGTTTTTAGATTTAGCAATTTTTTTTAGAGAAATTCAAATTGTGAGTTATTTTTTAATAAATAATGAAAATCTACACAAAGTTGCTAAATTCTGATTTTCGACACAAATAGCAAAGCATTGATATTAGCATTAGATAATTTACTTAGAAAAAATCCTATCGCTTTTTTTTGGAAGAAATACAAACTTTCGTAAAATAATACTAAAGTTTGTAATTAAAAATATCGAAAGCAAGAAAAGATACTGAATCAAATTTATTTTTGTTAAATATTAGTTCATTTCTTGGAAAATGTACAAAAAAAAATAAGAAAAATGGTTTCCGACCCAAGAATCTCGAGAATTGAAAAAGATATTGACTTCAAACGTTTTTTATCTAACACAAAATTTTGTAAAACTTTTTAAAATATCAACAGATGGGAAATCTTCAATGTAGTTCACAATTCAGCCTTGTTTTTGATATGAGTTCATCTTCATTCATTCTAATCCAAGAGATAATAGTGTCTTTAGATTAAATTTGGTCAATTTTATTTATTTATGATGTTTTGTTAAAATGCGCTTCACACGTTTAGGAGAGTTGGACGCACCCAAGTGTGTAATCAATAATATTTAACTTAATTTTGGAGGTTAAATTTCGAATCGTTAGAAAATGATTTGATTGTAAAAAATGTCTCGAGATAAAGTTAATAAAATTTAGTTTCAGCTTGGTTAGCATGAAATTTTCATTGGAAATTATACTCAAAATAGTACACAATGGCTTATGAAGATTTTTGGCAGCGGAAAATTAAAGCAGAAGAAATTACGATACAAATTTTTCTAAAAAAAATGTATAAAGTATTTCTTCATATACATTATTTTGCGAATTGAAAATATTTTATAATTATTTTTGAAGTTTGTCTAAATAAAATTCTGTTGTGATTCACAAGAAATAATTTTAATAGGTCTGATTCGTACAAAGTTTGGGATAGTTTCATTATCGGACAACATCTAAAGAACGGGGCAAAGATATCAATTTCAATACAACAATATTTTAAACATTATGACGTCATTCACATACATATCTCAATTACTGATAGTATACATTTTTTTTTATTAAAAAACGATAATAAATATTGGCAAGCTCGATATTTTCAAATAAAAATGTTTCAATAAAAATAAAATATTTGTATACTACGAATGATTCTATTCTTGACATCTGGTAAAATGTTAGGAAAATTTCAATTAACCAAAAATAAAAACAAAAATGTAAAGAAATTACTAAAAAAATTGTTAAGCTTCTTCCACAGAAAAAAAGCTTCGCATTAATTCTTTCATCCCAGAGATGTCAATTACAATTTGGACAATTGGACTTGGTTTTTATCATAAAACCTCTAGAAACTTATCACAAAAGTATCAACATAGTGATTTCACAGAAAAACCACTAGGAATGCTATTGTAATGATTCCGATTTGTCTATTTGAAAATGTTGATGTTTCTCGACTTTTGAAGGTTCCTAGAATCTAGATAAAAGAGTTTTAGATGTTTGTACGTTCGGGTGTATGTACGGTTGTACGTTCGTACATTGGAGAAATTTTTTCCAACTTCTATATCTGAAGAACCAGCAGAGATATCGACGTTAAACAAATTTTGTTATACAGATAATAATGCAGAAATGACTTTTAATAAAATTTTGAAGGGTGTTTTTTTATTAAAGCAATTTAAAAAAAATAATTTTTTTGTTAACCTAAAATATCTCACGAACCAATAATGTCAGCTACAAGAAGGCTTAGCAAAATAATTGAAGAAAGAAGACCAATTCCGAGCCATCAGTTTGTTTTTGGTTGTGGAAAAGGCACTTGAAGAAAAACAAGTATGCTCGTCTGTATTCTTAGATGTTGCTCAAGCTTTTGACAAGGTTTGGCACTTAGGACTTGAGTACAAACTGCATAGGGACTTTCCCAGGCAGTACTACGAAATACTGAAATCCTACGTTACGAACCCACTCTTTAGAGTACGGTACGACCAAAATTACTCGGAACTTAAGAAAATTGAAGCCGGTGTACCACAAGGAAGTGTCCTAGGACCAACCCTGTATCTGTTATATACAAGGGATATTCCAGTGGACATCAACGCTATCATGGCCACCTTTGCTGATGATACTGCAATATTGGTGCCAGATAAATCCGTTACGAAGGCTACACAAAAATTGCAAAATGCAGTCGATAAAGTTAGTGATTGGACGCACAAATAGCGTATCAAATTAAACGAAACAAAATCGACGCATATAAACTTTACAAACAGAAACATAAACAATGTTCCAATTTTTATAAACAGTACAGAAGTACCTTACTCCAATACCGCCAAATACCTTGGAATGAATTTGGATGCAAAGCTTAAATTTAAAGAACACATCAAAAAGAAAAGAGAAGAACTAAACTTGAAGTACAGGAAAATGTACTGGTTAATAGGAAAGAACTCTGACCTATCTATCCAGAACAAACTAATGTTATATAAGCAAGTATTGAAACCCGTTTGGACATATGGCATCCAACTATGCGGCTGTACAAAGAAAACAAATGCTGAACCCATCCAAAAATTCCAAAGCAAGGTCCTTCGTGGAATAATAAATGCCCCTTTGTCGATCTTTCATAGATTGGTCCTGATTCACCGGTGGTTTTAGTGCGGTAAGAGTCCCACACTACTCGGTACCGATTCTTACCGAGTGTCTTTTGAAGATTTCCATCGGATAAATAAAAAAATCAAATATTTTACAAACACAAAGTTATTATATTTGCAAAATAATTTAATGCAAAGAAAAATAATCTTTTTGACATCTGTGAAAAGTTTAAGGAAAATTGATTTGACAGTTTTTTGACAAAAAATAAAAACATTACTAAAACTTGATACAAATTGACCGTCGACTCAGATATCTTTTCAAAAATTTAAGATATTGGCTTCAATTAATTTTCGTTTCATAAAAATATTGTTATAAACATTCCGTAAAACTTTGATAAAAATCAAATTTACAGTTTTTTTACCAACAATAAAAACCTAACATAAACAGTGCTCAAAGTTGTAAAAATTAATTTTCAAACTTTAAAAAAGAAAATATTTTTTTCAAAATTCAATTAATATCTCATAAGAATCCATCATTTAGTTTTTTTTTTCATTCAAATTAAGGTCTACAAAAATAGTACACAAAATTGGTTATAATTTGTTATCTCGTGAAGAAATGAGGGTATTGACTTTAAAATGATTTTCATTATATGCTAAATTTTCCTATACCTACAAATGTTGAAAGAAGTAAATCAACTTAAACTTCGATGTATACTGAACAAAAGATTTTTATTGACTGACAAAATATTATTATTTTATTAAATAGCAACAATAAAAAGTAAATAAGTTTTGATTTGATTAAAACTAAAAACACTATTTCAAGAGGAGTGAATTCAAGCAAAGTAGTTTGAGATAATATCGTCGTTATTCTATGAAAACTCCCTAAGTCCATTTTCCGCAAAAATGAAATAAATACACATAGTTCATGCAAATGACAAAATTTATATTTTTTCAAAACTCTCTAAGCTTAACGATGCACCATTTTTAAATTATAAAGAATTAAAACTACCAAAATCTATTAATCCATTCCTGACAACATTACTCGCACACAGGAATGGTTGAGAGTTGTAAGTCACTAGGCCCTGGTTCACAACGGACTGTTGCGCCACCCAATAGTATAGTAGTAAAATCTATTAATTTGCATGTTGATTTCAAACTTTTAATGCAAATATCTCAAAACGCACAAAATGGACTTAGAGAGTTTTAATAGAACGACGACGATATTCTATAAATAATTTAATTTAACTAATTTAATCTGTATTCGTTTATATAAGCAATACATTTTTTCAAGAAATGATAATAAAATTAGTAAAAGTTGGTTTTTGACTAAAAATCTCGTTGGTTAAAATAGTTTTTGAAATCAAAATATTTCCATCATGATGCAAATGTATTGTTGGTAAATTTTAATTATTTTTTAGAACAATTCAACTGACAACTTTTTTTAACAAAACATAAAAACCTACAAATACATACAAAAAACCGATATGAAATGGTTTGCGATTCAAGCATTAAGAGAACAATGAAAGATATTGACTTCACAATTTTATATTTCACACAAAATATTGTTACAAATATTTTGCTAAAGTTTTAAGAAAGTCGATTTGACTGATGTGGAAAGTTATCAGTATGAGTCGCATCGCAGGCTCGTTTTAACTTCCCATAGGAAATTATTGTAATGGTTCGGATTTGTCGAATTGATAATTTTAAAATTTCTTGAGGTTTCAAGTTTATAAATAAATAAATTGGGTGGCGCAACAGTCCGTTCGAGAACTAGAGTCTAGCGACTGACAACTCTCAACCATTCCTGTGTGCGAGTACTTTTGTCAGGGATGGAAGGGACCTTAAGTTTTAAGCCGAATTCGAACGGCTAATTTGAGAAAGCACTTTTCATGACAAGAATTACTCTTGGAGAATTTGTCAATTCCTCTCAAGAGGCAGTATCAGTGAACAAAATTTAGGTGGCATAGTCAGGGATCGACCCCAAGACCCCTCGCATGACAGTCCATCGCACTAACAATCATGCCACGGGTACTACGATGTTTCAAGGTTCCTAGAGTCGAAATAAAAGAGTTTTGGAAAGATGTCTGTGCGTGCGTGTATACGTACGTTCCTATGTCCGTACGTTCGTGACATTTTTTTCGTCGTCCATGGCTCAAGAACAACAAGAGATATCGACTTCAAATAAACGTTGTTATACGGATATTGGTGCAAAAAGACTTTAAAGAAAATTAGGTAGGTTGTCTTTTTACCATAGCAGTTTAAAAAAAGTTAAACATTTTGGTCAACCCTAAATAACTCACGAACCAATAACGCCAGTTAACAAAACATAAAAACCAAAAAAACAAAGTTAATGAAAGTAAAGTAAAAATGGATTTTCCACTATAAGGATATTTATACTCTTAAAAATTAAAAATATTGGTTTCAAACTTATTTTATCTTACATAAAATATTGTTTTCGACATTCAGTGAATTTTTGATAAGAATCTAACAGTGCATTTTTCAAAAAAAAAATTAAATCTACAAAAACAGTAAGAACATTTGGTAAAAATGATCTTCGGTTCTCGATATCACGTGAACAAAAGAAGGTATTGACTTTAAATTAATTTTATTCATCCCATTTGTATTTGTATATATAAGGAATTAAAACTTTTAACAAATGCTACTAAAATTGGTAAACATTGGCAAACGACTAAAAAATCTCTATAACAAAATTAGATTTTGAAATCAAACTACTTCATCATATGCAAAATATTGTTATTAATTTTTAATTTTTTTTTAAATAATTAAATTGACAACTTTTTTAACAAAACATGAAAACCACAAACCTTTTAAGCAAGACAAATCAACAGACAGGATGGGAAGTTATGAGTGTGGGTCGCATCCCAAGCTCTTTTTTTAACTGGATCTCAGTTCGGGAATATGCTGAATTGCAACTAGAAAGTCTAATTATTTTATACAATTTTATAATTGAAATTGACTGCGGTTAACACTTAAACCCAACTATAGTCATTCTGTCCAAACGTAATTTAATGGTGTGTGAGATTGAAGATGCAATTAAGATACTAAAATTCACCAACTAAGGTCTTGACAAATGTGCATACTTCCAGCTTCGCCTGAGATGAATTTTAGGTAGCAACGTGTATCCATTGCTCTCTCTTGCTTTGACGAGGCGGAACCAATGCCATACCGAGATTTTTCTTGTCTCGTGGGCAGCCCTAACGTAACATCTTTGATTAAGGTATTTTCAAGGGTAACAGTTTTGTTTTTATGTTAACAATGTTTGTTTATAAAATTCAGTATGAAGTTAACACTAACATATACACCTAAAACTATGGGCCGATACTTTTTAAAAAGGATTCATTTTAAAAGTGAAATCTGTTTTTCCAAACCAACAATAAAACTTTAAATCCATTTAAGTTACAACGTTATAATGACTTATTCTTCAAGACAATATTGTACTTCGCTGTGTTATTTTAAGAATGATTATTGAGTCAATAAAACTTTAACTTTAAGTTTGTACTATTCAAGTTCATATAAAAGGAAAAAAAACATACCTACACTTAGTGTAGTCTTTTCTACATATTTT